>NC_092803.1:44829686-45129811 GCF_040954645.1 Diabrotica undecimpunctata | reverse complement strand
ATTACAATGAATTATTTTTAAGTCATTTTTTATCGTCACTGAGTAATCCTTATTAAAACTATCACTACTTACACATTTTGTGTCCACTTTTTCTTTTTCGTAGTCTGTAACATAGATATCCATTTTTTTTAACTAGCACACACTAATTCAATTGATTTACACATAATTGATTTATCACACACTTATTTAATATTTTGTATGCAAAAAGTATTTGTAGTATGTTACAATGTAAAAACTCTTTGAAGGGAGTTACAAGGTTCACTAATGATTTTTTTGTAAAAAGATTTGAAAAGATCTTAAAATTACAAACATTTTTTGATAAAATTACTTAATAAACTATAAAACTGTGATTTAATTGTAAAAATGCGTATGTATTTGCATCAATACTTCATAAGTAAAAACCAATGTCTTTTCATATATTAGTTGGTGATATCAATATTAATTTGTTTGAGGATCTAGATCACACTGAAGAATACCAAAGAATTTGAAAAAAATTTTTGAAGTTATACTTCTATACGCGCGCTCCACGTTGGAAATTTGTACGGGAGTGAATCGGTGAAATCATTACATATGTCAGATAATGAGTAAGAGAGAGACAGAAGATATATTTTCTCTCTCTTCCTCTCTCGAGAAACCTTAGCTAGTCTGCCGAAAGACTATTTCTTTTTTGTATACTTTGTTCAAGGTGCTCTTATGACAGACCTTTTTTATACCCATTTCTTGCTTATTTTTTCATACTTATTACACTGAAGTTTTTCTTTTGTCTAAAAATATACTG
The DNA here is from genome assembly GCF_040954645.1 of Diabrotica undecimpunctata. Classification (NCBI taxonomy): domain Eukaryota; kingdom Metazoa; phylum Arthropoda; class Insecta; order Coleoptera; family Chrysomelidae; genus Diabrotica; species Diabrotica undecimpunctata. The sequence goes on along the minus strand of NC_092803.1, from coordinate 45,129,033 downwards.
AGACACAGGATGAAATTGACAATTTATTGTGTGAAGATCCCGCCGCTGTAGACAGCGAGGATAGCACCATTGTAGAAGATGTAGCTTTGAAAGCCATAGCATTGATAGAAAATAAGATCGAGTCACTGCACGTTAAAGTAGGTAGTGCATGTTCCAATAATTCTCCCAGAAGACAGGTAAAATTGGCCGAAATAAATATTCCTAATTTCTCCGGTAAGTTATCTAAATAGGACCTCAAAAGTTATGTAAAAGGCGATCCGGCTTATTGAAAATTTGCAGGTGACAACTTTCAGATTGCTCTAGATACGCTCACGCATCGATATGCGAATAAAAACATTTTAATTCGTTCATTATTAAGTTCTCTATTCGATATAAAAAGTGTGCCAAACAATGCACACTCCACTTATAACTGTTTACGAGATTTTAATGTTTCATTAACAAATTCAATTCGAGCTTTGGAAAATCAGTGATGACAATAAGTTGAATGAACTTCCAAATTTACATGAGTTTCTTAGCCATATCGATATAAGAACAACTCGTTTAGAAAATTTAAATGGTCAGGCACGGGAAGGTAGAGAAAAGTTAGGCATTGGAAAACCGGTAAAATCAGTGTTTCATGCTAGCTTCAGCCTAATATAATGGAATTTGTCAGTCCCAAGGGCGACATAGTGCTATAAAATGTTTCTGTTGATTTAGTGATACTCATCCACTATTCTTGGATAACTCTAACTTTATCCTTGGATAATTCTAACTAAAATCTGTGAGTTGTAGATTCTAGACCTCAAAATAAGATGATTCTACCCAACATGCCTTATACAAATATTGCTAGTTTCCGAGAAACTAGATACCGAGTGTTTATAGGATAAATATGAATTTTAATTTTTACATTTGTATATTTTTTAAATTTCTATTTAAAAATTGGCAAGTTTACGTTTTATTATTTTCTATCACATTCACGACATCTTCTATTTTATTTTGCAATTCTAAAAGAGACTTAATTCTTTTTTTAAACTAATGCCTCCCTTTGCGACCAAATATAAAAATCCAAAGGATTGAAATCAGGTCTTCTTGGTGGCGAAGCAAACTTACTTCCACGACCAATCCATCGATGTGAAAACTGCTGGTTTAAGTATTGACGAACATATTCACAATTATACCCAAATCGAAGGCAACCCAACTACAAACTGTTTCGAAATCTTTACAACCGCCTAGGTGAGACGGGGTCTTGAAGTCCTAAAAGTCGACACGCAGCTACAAAAGCTATTACTGTCTATGAAGAAGATGAAATTTGAATTCGTATTGCAGAGAATCCACGACTACACGCCGAATGAATAAGTCTGGCAATTGGAAAAATAATCATTTGTGAGGTTTTGAAAATCCTCATACTAAGAGAGAAATCCATTTTTAACACGACTTTAACGTTAACATTTGGTGTAATATGTGACTAATTAATAGGTCCTTTTGAACTGTCAACCAATTTAAATGAACCTCTGTATATACATTATTTTCAAATTTATTGTGTTTATACGAAAATCTTGTACAAATAAACGATTACAGTGAGGAAAAGTGCCAAACAAGAGCTGAGTAGTCAAAGAAGATTCAACCAGAAATAAGTCCCTTAAAAAGGAAATCAAATACATTTGATAATCTTCCAAATGAAGATGATTATCATGAATTCATTGATCTCGAAAATTTTAACAATGAAAAGCTCGCCAGTTCTGTTATTAAATCAAAAGAAGATGACTTTATAGTACCTTTAAAATAAAAAAAGGGCAAAAAGAAACAAACTGTCATCGACACAGAAACGGAAGACGAAGAAATAACAAACGAAAAGAAGGGAAACAGGCCAGCAAAAGGCAAATGCCAAATGAAAGCAATGAGGAAGAAGAAAACTTTAAGGCAATTATGGACGAAAAATTAAAATCAAAAGAAGAGAAAATTCTCAATCTAAAAGAGACCATAAATACGCTAAATGAGAAAGTCCGCGAATTGCAAAACTCGATAATGAACTCCAGCAATATCATAAAACAAATGGACAAAAGATTTAACGAGTTAAAAGCACCAACTAAGGAACCAGAAAAGAAGTCTACGGGAGCAATCCCAAAGGCTAAGAAAAAAGAAGAAGAAATAGGAAAAAAAATCCCAAATACCAATAACAACAATCACAAAGGAAAAAACAACGCATAAGCTCTCAAAAAACCGCAAAACTAATAAAAGAAGATTTTCCCTCCTTGCCAGCTAAGAAAAACCAAAATACACAATAAAATACATAAAAAGAAGAAAATAATGCATATTCCCTTCCGATTAAGGCAAGGGAAGATACCATGGATATTTGTGAAAACGCAAGTAGCCAAACAGAAAAACAAAACGCCACCAAAAAAAATTTATAAACCACTAGTAATCTAGTTACAAAGTGTTAACGAAACAGGTGAAATTCATCAAATTGTTGAAAAAGAAAAGCGGTATACAGTAAATAAAATCTCAAGAAACGACAGAGAGACACTTATACCAACAAGAAATCCAGAGGAATGAGAGGAAAAATGACCCACATATTAGAAGAATAATTATAACAAAACAACAAAAATAAATGGATTGCATTCCCGTTAGAGGAAGACATCAAACCAAAACTAAGAGGACTCCTCTCAAATACAGCGGCTAAAGACATTAAAGAAAACTTAGAGAAAGAGAATATGACATTAAATATTTTGAGGTGTAGAATATACCACTCAGAGATTGTACATTCGTAATGAATCACCCTGTAATATAATAATATATACTCTGATTTTCCGGATTTGACTCAGAGTTCAGTAATTTTGGTTTTAATAAAAAACCATTTGAAAAAAGGTCGCACTTGCCATTGTTTAGTCAGGTAGCAACGCTTCAGCAATGGTTCAACGTAGCAATGCTGGTACTTGAGTTTACTTCAACTATTTTAAAAAATAAAAACAAAGTAGGAGGTATTTTAGTTCAATTGCTCAAGAATTTATTAAATTATGATTCAGAAAATAATTGGAGGAAGGCTGGACTTTTCCGTAACATTTTCATTTCAACTGCTTTTATTTTTCTTAAACGCTCTTTACAGGCCACACTTCAACGTCGTACACCAACGCAGGCCTCACCACACTCATGTATTTCTTTCTTTTCAGCCCTTCCCCAATTTTTCGATCACAGAGTGCCCGCTCATTGACTTCCAGCTAAACGAACCTGCCTGTATCCTGTGGGCAATTTCTCGATCTAGTGTCCAATTTTCCGTTATATAGGAGACAAGGTATTTAAATTCTTCTACTCGTCCAAGTTTTTCCCAAACAATTGGATGTCCCAAACCATTCCTGTTAGGCGAATTCCTTGGGGAGAAACTAGGACGACTAGAAGAATTTAACTGCAGTTAGTAACTGCACCGATGTTTTGAATTTGTAGGTCGGCTGTAGTATATACTGATGGCATAATGACTTTTTAAGTAATGTTCTCAATAAGCTTAACACATCTGCACACATATTTCAAGGCTGCTTCATAAACTGCTCCGTTCTAAGTAAATGTTTAAAAACAAGCGCAAACAATCCGAATCCTTGCCATTTAGAATTTATTGTTATTGCTCAACCACCAAACTGAATTTTAACTGTTTCAGTATAAATTTTTATATTACTTAATATAAGTTTTATAAAGAAAGCGCTATGGAAATTTATAGGTATTTTACATCTTATTCACTGTGTCTATTGACTTTTGTAATTATCACATTCTTCACCAGATGTTAGATTTACCTTCTTTATCTTATATTTTAAAGATTAACATAAATATATGTGTTCTTCCTCTTGGAACTCATTCAAATTTAACTCACATTTGGATCTCGGCGACCTTGCAAACGAAATGCCGACGTTCAAGGTCATTTATACGATTTAAAACTATTCCGAGAAATGTTTTTGTCCTGGTATAAGTTGTAAAGCTTTTACCTAGTTTTATGACGAATTTTGTAGGTACCTTAGGTTGTTTACCCGTAATTCACTTTATCTTTATTCGTTTATCTCTTTATTTACATAAATTTTTATATTGTGTCATAGATTCGAATAGAAACAAAACTGTTAATTTTAAAATAATTTTTGAAGCTTTCTATCACTACCAAGAATATTTCACCTTGGGATATTGTGTTGATCTGATATAATGCTGTTATTATTCCCAGATCTCTACTTATTTATATTCTTTAGATATTTCAATTTTCCTATTAATGTTCGCTGTAAATCAAACCGAATTCTCAAAAGTAAATTAAAAAAAATGTCGACGTTGATTCGAAATTTCTTGTGACACAATGTTATATCGCCGCGATCGATCACAACGAATGAAATAGGTAAGTAAACCCTTTAAAATTACGTTCACATGTCCAACTGAAATTTATAATTCCGTCAATTCGAGTCGATGTTCTTGGTGAACGGAAGCAAAATGGGGATGCAAACGTAGCCCCATAAATATGGCTTCTCTTGTTAAATCTGACAGTTCATTTATTTCAAATTTTCGGCTGGTGCAAATTTACTTTGCGATATGGATTTTACTATGCGACTCTAGGACATAAGTGTATATAACTAGAGGTGGGTACAGAACAGAACTACAGAATCAGCAATAAACTCGAAATTTTACTATATCTTTTTATTACTTAAGATGTAACTATGCCTTTAATACATTTTTCTTTTTCTTGTTCTAAATAATGATGTAGTCGACTTTTTGTAGTACCGTTATCTTCAATTTTTTTAAGCCATGATGTTGTTCTTGTGTAGTAAGGACCACGTTTATCGTGGATCTTTCTCAATATGATGAGGTGCATAAGTTCATATTTTTTAGAGTGCCTCATAATGTGACAAGTATTTCAGCTTGCGTCTGTTTATTATAATTGACCATTTGTGTTGTTTGGTTCAGCCGTCTAAGAACCTCCTCATTTATTTATTCTACACCTCAAAGGCTTCCAAGCGTTTAAACATGGCCTGTATTAGAGTCCACGCTTCTACTCCATAAAGTAGTACTGAAAAAATATAATAAATAATGTGTCCATTCTACTCGAAGGTCAATTCTAATATCTTGGCTGCAAAGGACGTTTCTCATTTTTGCAAACGTTGCCCGTTCTATTCGGCTTTTAATTTCTACGGTTGGATCGTAGCTCACATTGCATGTCTGTAAAGTTAGTATATCCATTTTTTAAGGCCGAATTCAGACCAAGACTTTAATTTTGCTAATTTATTACGGAAAGAAAATTTTATTGCTGTAGGCTATAAACCCGTGTCTAGCCCGTGTCCTATAAACTTCACGGTAAAGCTAGCATAGCCTTAGCTATATCTCGGCAAGGAAAATGGGTACGGGGCCCATCTTGGCACATATTTTATTGCTAATTAATTGCTATTGATTGGTATATTAACCAATTCCCAAAAACTACCCTATTATCTCCTAACTCAAAACACATCCCTGGAAACACCGAGATATCGGCCAAAAACTTTGAAACCAATAAAGTGAACCTTCTTCTTCTTCCTCTCGTAGCACTACAACCCGGGGGGGTTTTGGCTGACTGCACAACTTGCTTCCATCTTGAACGGTCGTCCATAATAGTTGGGTCAGTGGGCAGCCCCATTGTTCTTAGATCTGACCATATATTGTCTCTCCATCGCATTCGTGGACGTCCTAAGGATCTTCTTCCTGTGGGGGCTTCCTCCCATATTAATTTGGCAAGGCGGTTATTAAGGAGTCTATGGACATGGCCAGCCCATCTAAGACGTTGGGATTTAATCTCTTGGACTATATCGCTCGCTCTATACATCTGCTTGACCTCAGCATTTGTTCTCATTCGGTATTGGTTGCTATTAATGTCGTGATAAGACCCAAAGATTCTTCTGAGGATTTTTCTCTCAAAAAAGTGAACTGCTAGGAATTAATTGTTAATTTATTGCTGAAGTTTTATATCAAGAAACACTTTATTGCTGCAACTGTTTCCGAGAAATAATGGTTATGCTGACTTTATGGTATAACTGGAATGGCCATAACTATATATCAACAATGAAAAATAGCTACAGAGCCCATCTTGACGCCATATTTTTTATTATCTTATTTTTTTGTTTTATTTTGCTGAGGAAATGCTAAAACATTGCGTACAAGTGAAGCGTAAACAAGCTGAGCGCTAGCATACCATCATACCATAGATAATATTTCAGTAAGTATGGTATTTCAGCTAAATACAAACAGCTGAGTTTCGCGCTACTGTGATTGCAGCCTAATATAAAATCCAAGTTTTGACAAGACATGCGTTGAATACTGTCATGAGGAACTTATTGGTGGGAGAAATGGATAAAAATATTAAACAAAATGCAACATGCTGATTTATTCACGAATTTTTTAAAATCTATACTCCCGTATTTTGTACGGGGTATTTGTAAAGTCCAGACATGATCGTTGTGGCGAGTTGTAGTTGATTCATCAATCAGCCAATCGCGTCCACTGCTGGACATAGGCCTCCCTCAGTTCTTTCCAGTGTTCTCTACACTGGGCCGCTCGTAGCCAGTTTCCCGCTACACGTTTTATATCATCGGTCAATCTAGTCGGTGGTCGTCCACGGCTTCTTTTATAGTTTCTGGGCCTCCATTCCATTCATCCTTGACTCGACACTGATATGCCTACAAAAATTTCATTAACCCTGCACTAGTGGCGCTCCATATCGGAACGCCAGTAGTGGCGCCAAGTCTGACAGACCCACAATTCAATAATTTATTAATTAGACGATCAGAACAATACTGGTGTATTATCTAGCTTTACTTCTTTATGAATATAATTTAAACAATAAAATATAATTTGAGCCCAATAAATAATATAATAAGTTAGCAATAAATTATAGTGTTCGGCTGAATTTGGCCTTATAAAGTGGATATGCTAACTTTACGGACATAGAAACTTGTATGTAATAAAGAATACAAGAAGGCTGACAAATGATTGAACCGAATGAAAGGACATGGAGTCTAATTTCCATTCTCGAAAGAATGATAAAGAAATGAAAGAAGGATAACTAGGAAAAGGAAAAAGATATATTGTAGAAAATATATCTACCAAATTCGGTTGTAGATCAATAACTTGGCGCAAATGTTGCATAAACTTTCTGAAGTATTGGAAAAACATTTTTCATAGATACTTTCATACATAGATACTTTATATATTATAGTTCTATGTTGTGGATGTAAACTTAATTTACAATAGAAAATATTATTTTGTAGAACTACCTAGAGAATGGATATTTTAAACGTAAAAGTAAATACTCCTATTGAGATTTTTTTCAATGTTACTCTAAAAATATTTTTAAAATTCTTTTTAAGATGATCGATGTAGCTGTTCCTGCAACTCTATCGTTCTTAATATTTGCGCCATCTCTATGCTGCAGGGGAGGTGGAACCTTTAGAACGATTTATTAAATTAATCTATAGCTTTTGCAGAGCAATACATTAGAATTATTTTTGCATTAGTACGATATACTGCACCGGGCTAATTGAACTAATTAGTAGCGAATTTGTTACCAAACAATTAGAGAGAATACTATATTTCTACACATTTATCTCCTAAATACATTTATTTATGAACATAACTCACAGAAATGGGGGAAAGCTACTTTATAACGGCAGTTTCTCTATAGGGAACAAATACATTTGAATATAACACAACTTTGGATTAATCGTTTAATATTCAACATATTTTCTTGATATAGATAGTTAAAAGTTCCTCTTCTCAGTAAAAACTGTGTTTTTCGCACAACCTATTTTTTTTCTAATTCGCTAAAAATTTTTATTCGATAGTATAACTCCTCAAGAATATCCAGTTAAAATTTTAGAGTGATCGAGGCAAAATTGATGGAGTTATAAACATTTAGAAGTGAGTGAGTTGAGTGAGTGAGGTGATTTATTGAGGTGAGTGAGTGAAGTGAGTGAGCTTGATAAGTGAGTGGCATGAGTGAGTAAGCTAAGTGAGCACTCAGCTCTCAATTTCTATATAGATAGTGTCAAGTTTTCATAATTATTATGCACACTCGGATAATACTCGGATTATTAGAGCGAATAAAATGGCTGCAGATGCAACAAAAAAGGCAGAATTCATTGAAAGCAGGAGCAAAGATGCTCAAGATATTTTAGCAATAAGCACGTCGCTATATGGGCCTATAATGGACGGTACTGTGAGAGTATCGAAAAAAAAAGGCAAGCTTCTTCTTATGGCATGCTACAGGTCTTCTAATTTTGCTGAAGGACGTGTCAATCCATTTAGGTTTCGACCTACCTTATCCCACAGCTGTTCGATGGCTGAGAAATCAGCTGATCTTGATGGCCACTCCAAAATCTGTATACCAGATTCTTGTATGAATATGAGATCTTGCGTTATCCTGTTGAAAGATCGCATTTTGCAGAGGTTTGTAGGTTGGGATGTAAAACCGGTTACATTACTTCACCGATATATCGTCGAGCTTTCAGAGTGCCGTTAATAAGAACTAGAGGCTTCCTAAGCATATAGCACCCCAAACCTAAATACTTTGTTGTCTTGCTATATGACGTTCAACAGCTAAGTCTATATTTCGTCTCTCACCTCGAAAACTTCTTATTCTTACTAAGTAAGAAGTAAGCTCTCAGTTCTATTTTAAGTAATCTTTAATTAACTGTTTTTCTTGGGACTACCTTTCCTGTAGCTGCAACTAAATCATCTCTTGATGTACACTTTCCCGTCTATTTCTGAGAGCAAGAAGTCTAAGATGACGCAAATCACGGCCTTGCAATATAATATTCTAGGACCTCCAGACTCTCCACGATGCTGATAAATCTCATCATTGGACCGCCTCCTCCATACTCTTAACACCGTTGACGGATTAGCTTCAACTCGTCGTGAAATTTATTTATTAAATTAATTTATTTAAAATTCAATCAATGTCAGAATTCAGTTGTAATTAGCATTAAATTTTGCGAAAGATAGATATTAACAAAGATTTTCTCTTATCCTGCCCGTTAAACTAATGACTGCAACCTCAAAATAAAACTTTTGTTTTCATAACGTGTCAGTCAATATTACTATCCAGCTGCTTTAGTCTAAACGCACCCAATTCAATTTTTATTTGTAAAAACGAAATTCCAAAGCAAAAAATCTAAACACACAATCAGCGAAAATTGCAGCTGCTAAATAGACAAGACGAAAAGCTCGCGTTCGTTCGTAAAAATATTCTCATCAGATTTTTTTGCATATTCACTTTCATGAGAATCAATTTTTTCGGCACGGACAATTTTTTTTTAATTATTTGGATTATTTGAAAAAAATAGGTCTCTTGTAGTTTTTCTGTAAACTCGATCATTTTCGAGTTATAAGTAATTTGAACTGAGAAAAACGCAAAATTACGATTTTCCAGACTTAAAAACACAAGTAAAAACATTATTTTTGAATTCACACAGGTGCTAAATTCAAGTTCAAACCTTGTATTTTGGGTCTATTTCATTTGAAAACATTGCTTTTTAATCGTTAATGAAGCGCTGATGACAGGCTGGGCTCTCGGGCTGTGGCGTGTATAAGAGAGAAAAATAAGATCTAGGACACAACTTTTTGCTGGTTTAAATTCTTACTGTACAAATGAGCGCCCCCTGCTATACTCAAAAAACAATAGTTTAGGAGTTATTTATGCACCAAGGATGTTATTAAGATGCTTACGCCCGGAGAGCAACATAATCCAGCCAGAGGGCCTCTGGCCTGAGGGATGTATGTTACTCGATGGGCGTAATCATCAGGTAACACCAGTGGTACATAGAAAATATGCATATATAAGTATTGTTGAAAACAGTTGAATGATCTTTGTGGCGACTACTTTTGAGGTAAGCGTCAAGTTGTGCATACCTGAATGTAATATAAAGTTTCATGGAAAAATTTTCAAGTAAACAGTTTAGTAACATAAGTCTCTGACTCATTCCCTTACTCACCACCGGCGACGTGCACCATTTGTACTGAAAAAAAAATAATACGTTAATTTTACTAAACTATTTGTGTGTATTATACGCAATGTAATGAAACCACAAATATATATTTAAACGTAAAAAGGCAAGCATATTTTTTACTATTATATGCTGTATCAGAACTCTCATTTATAAAATACTAAAAACATAGACAAACTGATTACAAGGCTTTTGCTTTTGTCTGTTTCTTTTTCTACGTACAACGTAAGTAGAGAGCCAGACGTTGGAACTGGCTAAGTATGAAGACTTAGATTAAATTAAATAATCCTTGAAAACAATTTCTTATAGTTCAGGAAATGAAGCTCGAAAAAAGTTAAAACCTCGCAATTTTTTCGTCCTGCATGGATTGAGTTGAAATTTTAACAGAAGGTAGGTGATAGCCCACGGATCAAAATCTATATCGAACCGAAGTGCGCTGAAGGGTTTTAGGGGTGAAAACTACCCCTAATTGTCAAAAATTATAAAATAACATATTAAACCTGAATATGGGTAAGATTTGGTTTGAATTAGTTAAATAATGATTATTTTATACTTTTGAATAGAGTTCCATCATATTTCAACCCTTAAAAAGCAACCCTTGTTAGAGATTAATGTAAAAAAATTACTTATTCTAAAAAAATGATTTCGCCTTGGATCGATTTGGATAAAAATTTGGATTTAAGTTCAACTCACCCTCAGCTTTATAGTTTATGTCATAAGATGAGTGAAATTTGGTTTGGATTAGTTAGATAGTGATTTTTTTATACTTTAAAATACAATTTCATAAATTTTCAACCCTTAAAAATCAATTGTTATGAGTGCTATAGGTAAAAACAATTTTTTGCCAAAATTTTGCAACTTTTCAACTTTTGAAAATCACCCTTTAAAACATTGCAGTTTTTATAAACTAATCTAATAGATATAAATTGAAAAAAGTAGAATTAAATACAAAAAAATTTATCAACATAAAAAGGTACCATATATCCTTATACATTTACATAAATAGTTGAAAATATTTACATTTATAGGTAAAACAATTATAATATTAATTTTATTCGTCATCAATTACATCTTCATCGTGATCTATGTCATCCTCATCTTCTTCAATTATTGGTGGACTATTATTGCACCCTTCACCTGAGCACCCAGAACAAGTAGAGTTACAGTATAAACCAACTTTTCTGCACCCACATGAAACGCCGCATCCTTTTTTGCATTGGCAAAAAATAATTTTCAAAAATTCATCGGGTGCAGGTTGTTTGTTCATGCGTACGGGTAATAACAAACCATCTTTGGAATACCATCCCCAATCTGTTGCTCTGATATTTTCATTGCCAAGCCACTGTTGAATTTGGTAATAGCATCTTTTTGAATGCTCATCTAAGGCATCAACAGTGGGCAGAAGGGATGATAGCTTAACCGCACAGTTTTTCGTTGTAGCTTTGATGAACTGTTCGTACCGCATCTGCTCGAGAAAAGCTTCCAAATCTTTTAATTTTTTTTTAACTTGGTAAGCTGCGTGTCTATAACAGTTCCGTAAAACATTATTGCACAGTATCTGCCAGCATCTAAAACATCTTCAAGCTTAGCAGTACTACTGTAAAAAATTTCGGCATGTTCCCTCATGTCCGGTCTTTTTTGAAGAATATCAAAAAAAATTTTTTACCTTTATCGTAAAAAGCAGATACAGTATCACAGCCAGTAAAAGCATGGGAAAAAGCTATTAATTTTGAACTATCTGGGTACCCTATTTCAAAAAATTAATTGGTTTTTTTAACGTATTTCCTTCATTTTTAACGATAGAGTGTTTCTTCAAAAACGATTTTGTAGAGGTTTTTAAGAGCTACAAGGATCTGTAAATTAAATCTTTTTGGAACCCTTGGTTTTTAAATGGGGTGAGTTTAAAGGGCTCGAAAAAGATGGTGCTTGATCGTAAATCGATGCTTTAAACGGCTATATCTCGCCAAATATTCATTGTACAACAAATCCAAATAAAGAAAAATTTTAGTCTTTAAAAAGGCTACAATTTAGTACATTTTTATTTTTTTCATATATTCATTATTTTCGGGGATATTTAAAAAAAGAAGGGTAAAAAATGTGAAATTGTAAATCGTTTCCCGCTTTAAGTTGTACTTTTTCTAAAACTAAGCATTTTAAATGGGTCAAACTTCTTGGACGTATTAACAATACATGTACAAAGAGAATTGCAAAAGGGTGAAGATTGATTTTAATTATGGCGGTAGTTAGGGGGTTGTTTTCATCGATTTTTTCGTAAAAAAATGAGGTATTGACCTTATTTTCATCATAACTCACTCAATTTTTGAGCTAGAGCCTTTTTATTCTGATAGGTCTATTTATGCTCTTTAAAAAAGGTTCTATGCATTTTCTTCCAAAAATGTATCATTTTCCCGATATTTGAGTTTGAATCTTTCAAATTTGGCATTTGAAGAAAACCGCTGAACATTGATAGGCCGTATTTCGGTTCCTATTATATCACAAAAACATTTTAAAAAATGAATTGTATTTGTCTTTTTAAAAGCTACAAATTTGTTCTCTACAATTTTTTTGATAAAATGCACCATTTTCGAGTTATTCGCGAAAAATCGATTAGAAACGTCGATTTTTTCGTCTAAAAGTTGTTCTTTCAATCGCGAATAACTTGAAAAATATCAGTTTTACAAAAAAAAATGTATAGAACATTTTTTGTTTAGAATAACTTTTTTAATCGAAATCTGTGGTTAAAACGTAAAAAAAAATTTCACTTAGGAAACATGCGGATGTTTATTTAAGACAACAAGGTAACAAAAAACAAGAAAATGCATATCACTTGATGTTCCGAAGCAGAACTTGGCATGTTCCGCTGAGAACATCAGCAAATGTTTCATCAATCTAGTGTTTCTGCGAAATATGTCAAGTTGAGTACATTCTAGGAACATTTAAAAATACTTCTATATGAATTTCGCATGGTTTTTAACGACATTGTGACATTAACATCTACTTAATACATAAAAGAACATGGCTATTTGGTTTAAAACCAATGGATGAGAAAATCATTCTACAGCTAATGGATGATAAGCGATAATAAAAAAATTACAGAAAAAAAAGTAGAAAATAAAAAAGGGAAAATAAACTGCTTGGTAAAATACTTACCAACTCGCTTGAAGAATTTTATTGTTGGAGAAACTTGGGACCAGCTACACATTTACAGAACTTCGTAGGCAGATGGTGGAAGAACTATGTTCACCAGTGCAGTGCACGAAGTATCACTGTCTTTCTCGATAAATTTCATGCACGTACAATATTTATATGTATATATTATATATTTATAATGTTATATTTATTAAAAACAATGAAATCGATAATTTATAGTTATTTTATAACAAAAATGTATAAAATAAAAACACAAATAAGAAATTTTTTTTTTTTGAATTTATTGAATATCGGATGTTCTAAAATCGATGATTTAAACCTATAAAAATGATAAAAATTAACGGCACAAATCGTTGTTTAACACGACTAAAATGAACCACGCCCGGCTATGGTCAAAAATATACTGACACATTTGGTGATTTCATTCGATATGCCTTATACATAAGTAATGTATCATCGTCGTCAATTTTTTTAGTTTATAAGGATATATCATTGAAAGTTTAATATTGTTTATATTTATCCCTATTTAAGTAATCTTTTGTTATTCTAGTGTTTTCGCATGTTTCCCAGATTCTAATTGTTTTTATAGATATTGAAAATCTGCGAAGATTAACCGAACAGGACTATTAACACTTAAAAATCACATAGTCTAAAAAATAGTCTTGGCGTTTATCCATATCTTTCTCTCCGAATATTTTCTCTGTCATTTCAAAATTTAGAAAGTCATTCCTAGTCTTAATGAGTAATACACAACCATTCAGTCAGTACGCAAGAACAAAAACCTACCAAAATAGTGAAGAGCCGCGAAGTGGGCAGATACACCGGGCGGTATCTTTTTTGGGTTGGGAAAATCGTATATAATCCTAGTTTTTTTGCTTTAATCGCTTTGAAATATTAGGAATAAGAATTTAACTATGTGTACAGTTCAAAAGGTGGGCTAAATTTTTTATTAAACAATTTATAAAAAATGAGGAAAATTCAATGTTTTTCCTCATTTTTGTTACTAAGTATATCTCGGCAGCTATACATTTTAGAAAAAAATTGTAACGACAAAAAAGTTTTACAATTGAATTTCCTATAAGACAAAATTGATTGCAATTTGAAAAAATAATATTAATTATTGCAAAATTAGCAAAAACAATTTAAAAAGCGTCAAAAAGCAATGTTTTGTTGGATCATTTTTTTCAGGTATTTAGGAGCCACATACAACTTTCAAAATTTACCCAGAAAATCTTTAAGATATAAAAAAACACTATACAAACTTTCAGAACAATCGATTAAGTAGTCTTTGCAAAATAATTTGGAATCTAAATTTTTGAAAAAAACATTTTTTTTTCTAAACTTACGTGGAAAGTTCAGCAAAAGACTAGTATTTTATGGGCCACTGGTTGGTCTGTAAGCACAGTGCGGTCCCAGTATAGCTTGTAGTTGTCATTTTCAAGCATTCTATCAGGGACGTATTGATAATAAGGAAGATGGTCGGTTTGGAGAAGTCCCAGTTTGTCAGATAGTTCTTGGTGGATAATCTTTCCTACTGAGTCATGGCGTTCTTTATAATCAGTACCGACAAATGCCTGGCAGCCACCGGTAAGATGTTGGATGGTTTCTTGGGCTTGGCATCCATATCGGCATTTGTCATTTTGGACTTGAGGATCTTTAACAATATATTTCAGGTAATTTTTAGTTGGAATAACCTGTTCCTGAATGGCAAGTAGGAAACCCTCAGTCTCGGGAAACATCTTTCCTGATGTCAACCGATAGTTCGACGCTGTATTGTCGACATATTCTTGGCTGATCTCATTGAGATGTCGCCCATGCAGAGGTTTACTCATCAAGATGCGCATTTTTTCTTGCTGAGTCAGGTGGTTTATGCGCATTTCTTGTTCCCTCAGCTTAAGCGGCGTCGTATCATCTACTGCGCAAATTGCTCGATGTAAAGTAGATGTCTCAGCCTGTACCTGAAAATAAGTTCTTAAATTAGCAATTTGTTTATCCAATTGCTGACCTATATCCATAAGTCCTCTTCCCTCTTGATACCGCGGTAATGTTGTTCTCTCTACTGCACTGCGTGGATGATGTTTTTGCGCTTTTGTGAGAAGTGTTCTTACTTTCCGCTGAAGACCCTCTATATCCGTTTTTGACCACTTTATAATACCAAATGAGTAGCTCAGCGCGGAAAAGGCGTACGTATTAAATGCCTTAAACAAATTTTTACTATTAAGATATGACCGATTTAGTTGTCTTACTCTTCGCACGAACTCCGAAGTAAGTTCAGTTTTCATTTGTTTATGGTCAATTTTCCGCGCTTGTTTTACTCCGAGATATTTGTACATATCATTTTCACCCATTGCCTCGATGTTTTGGCCATCTTGCATATCGAAACCTCCGGGCTGAACCTTTCCTCTGACTATATTTAGTATACGCCACTTGTCTAGTCCAAAGTTCATACTGATATCATTTGAGAAATTTTCTACAGTTTTTAGCATCTCATCCAGGTGGTTTCGAGTGGAAGCCATTAATTATTATTATTATTATTATTATTATTATTATTATTACAACATAGCTTCAGAACAATAATAAGGTACTTTTAATTAATAATTAATAATTATATAAATTATTTATACAAATAAACGTTCAGAACTATATTCATATATACACAATATATATTATATAAAAAGAAATAAATCATTCTTTTAAATAATAAAATTGCATTCAAACTTTACATAATAGGTACTATAAAAATTGTTGAAAATGTCCATTTCTAATCTAAATACTTAATAACTGTTCTCTGCAACAAATAAACCAAATGTTGTGCAAAATTTCTCGTTGAGAGTCATTGATCTTCACACTTTTCTATTACTTATGTGATTTCTGATTTTTTCCAGATTGTGAATTGGTGTTGAATAAACCAAACTTCTTATATAGGGTTATACAAAAATATTGCATATTTAGTACTGTATCTTTCAAAATGTCTGTTTATACGTAATTTTGACGTATAATAATATTATATAGACCCAGCAGTCGGATTTGCTTGCTATATAATGGTGTGTCATAGGGACCTTTCGCTTGGATGTTGAAGGTATGTTTACTACAACAATGGCATGCTTGTTTATTTTATAATGAGTTTATTTTTCGTCAAAAGGAAATCTATAAAAAATAACTACTTAGAAAAATTATATTTAAATGATTAAAAAAATTGAATTTAACTTTTTAAGAAGTATTAACTATAATATATAATTTATTTATTAACTATATAAATATAATTTATTTATTAAATAAACTAAACGCCTTCGCTGACCACCAACACATAAACTAATATTAAACAATATACATTTCAACAATGACATTCCTGAAAAGTGATGTTTCTCTCTTTTCACTTCCGCGACCACAAACAAGACATGTAAATGGCATTTTACTAAAATATAAAGTAGACCCTTAAAAATTTAAAACAATATTTGCTTTTCACATAAATATGATTCCAAACACAACTAATAGCGTATATAGGTATAAGCAAAACGATCTTTTGATTTTCGTAAAAAATCGTGAACGATTCGTGCAAGTTCGTATCAAAACAATAAACAACAACAGAGGGTATCATATCATGTTTGTGACACTATATACACCATTGACTGGGTCTATATGTATATTATACGTTATTGTCTGTTAACAAAATTAATAATGTTAAATAATAAATGTCATTCAGCGAAAATTGGCTTTTAACTCCGTTACTCAAATTCACAGCCGTCTCATTTCATTTCAATTTTTTTTCCGTAGCTGTATATAAAAATTTTACACTAACCACTTTGTTACGTAACAATGTCAAAGTTATCTATTTTATACACAATAACTCAATAAATCCGAATATATATAGTTGTCACGGTATTGTGCAATAAATTAAAGTTTTGAAAATATTTTTGTTTATAAAATATGTTATTTTACCATGTATATTTCCGTCCGATGTGCAGACCTATCGAAAAATTTTCGTTCAAAGATTTCACTGTATTTATTCGTCCATAAAAAGATTATTTCAGTAAACAAACTAGTCATACTCCATAAAACCTAACGTCGTAATCAATTTAAACGGATTCAAACACCGAACGTGATAAATTGGTGACAATAGCAATTAAACATCTTAACTAGAAAAATTATGTCAGCACTCTATTTAGAACTTGAAAATATCAAACAGCTTTAGTGAGACATTGACGCAGACATACGAGGTATTCCGGAGCTGACTTTCATTTTGTACACGAATTTTCTTTCTCGAACTCGTGTTTTTTCCTTTATCTTATTTGTCAATGACACAGTAACTGGAGTATTAATCAGAACGTGACTTTCTTCCATTCTATTTATATCCGTTAATGTCATTATAAGTTTATTATTGCGCAGAAAACGAAAAAAGATGGCTGGGGATTTATTTGGTGACGATAGCATGTCCGTTGATTTTTGGTCGGTTAAACAATGAAGGGAGTTCAATTTAGATTTTACTTTCAGCTTGAGAATAAAATAATTGTGAATTTCAAGGTTTATTTTTAAAGCACAGTTGTCACATGGTGACATTTTTATTATACATACTAGTGATCTTGCCCGTCGCATGCGACAGAAGATCCAATCAATTGCCATCTACAGTCACTCATTAAATAAAAAAAACGGCGCGTGGCACTTGTGGAGTGCCGACAGAAGTGAATACTTTTTATAGCGCCTTATTATTATGTGGATAAATGAAATTTTACGTCTGCTTATTATGAATTGTTAATATTTTTTATAATAGCCCACCACATTTAAATTCTTTAAAATTTAAACAATCTTCATCTTTTTCTTTAAAAATGTTGTGCAATGATTTTAGTAATTTTCAATTTTCAAAAATTTGTTAAAGATAATATAGAATTTATTTATCATTTACATTTTCATTATTATCTTGCATTTATATTTAATAACTTGATTCTGTTTATCATTACATTTAATTTAATTTTATTTACATAACATTTAATTTTGGTTGAAGTCATCTTATGAAATCGATTTAGGTACAAAAACCAGCTATGTACTTTCTTGCATGTAATCCAAATCAATATAAACTACCATAAAGCTTTAAATTATTCTGTGAAATAAATCTTACCTTAAAATTACAGCAACCAAGATTTTTGCCAATGTTGCGAAAAATATAATCGTATTATTATTTATATATTTATAGTCCATTTCCATCATATTGATAGCACATTATGTATGCAAATCCCTAAACTGTTGATACGGGTGACTCAATAAAAAATAGATATTTGTCAACAAGTTTACAGAAGTATATAGGAAAACAATTTTAAATTGAGTATGACCACCAGATATAAAGGTTGAAGCAGAATAGAATACAATAGTTTTGAGGGTTACTAATCCCTAAATAAAGTTGCCAGTGTCGGAGTGATGGAGATTAACAGGTACTAATGAATTTGCAAGAAATGTAAGATGTTTATTTTATTGGTTATATATAAAATAATTTGTGGCCGTAACAGGGGCCAATTTGTAAAAAAATGAATATTATTTTAATCAAATTTCATTTCAGATTCACTGCTTTCTTCAGAATCTAAGGAATCTTCAACTCCAATGTTAATTATTACCGGTTCCAGCATTGCATCAGTCATATTATCCAAATTCCACATTTTATTTTCTTCCTTGTGAGCATAATATAACAGCATTTTTCCAATTTTCTTGAGTTACTTTTGATAAGGAATGTTCTAATAATTGTTGTTAGTCTTCTAATTTAAAAGTTTTGTTGTTGCGTCCGACTTCATCCTTTACTTGAGACCATATATTTTCTATCGGATTCAGATCATAGTGGTATGGGGGTAAACGTAAAATAATTGCATCACGGTTTAATGCCATTTCATCAATTATATATTTTTTATAATCTGCTTTATGTTGCCTTACAATAGGTAATAATTATTTTTCTGTCGAATTCTCCTTGTACTCAATTGCGTGTTTATCCAACCATTCGATTATCTCTCCTTTTTTCTGCTAGTCTTGAATGGTAACTAGCATTATCCATGACTATGACAGAATTTTTTGGAATTAAATCCAACATTTGCTCAAAATATTCTTCAAAAACGTCAGCAGTCATTTCCTCGTGGCAATCTTTGGTTGATTTTGAGGCAAAACTTAATAACCCACCATTGACAAAACCGTATTCGTTTCCAATATGGGTTATTATGAGTCTGCGTCCTTTTCCAACGGGAATATTGTTTATTCCAGTAGATACACCTTCGATGAATGCCTGACGGGAACTTTTCACATTTGTATCAACCCATAGATATGGTACAGTATGACCTTCATTTAGCCAAGTCTCGTCCAAATAAAAAATTGTTTTCCCTTCTTCTCGGTACTTTTTAATAGTTCTTAGATAATCTCGTCTCCAACATACAATGTAATCTTTTTCAATTAAAACGGATTTTCTTCTTTCTTTTGCCAACGAAATCCCATCTCTCTCAATAGTCCCCATAATTTCTTGTTGCTTACGATTGGTAACTCTTCGTTTTCTCTAATTAATGTTTGGATTTTGTCCAATGTTGGAAATTCTTTGTTAAAAAAAAAATGAGTGGTCTTATCATGTTTTTATGTATTTCTTCAATTTCCAAGGGTTTACTCCCTCCACTCTTCTTGGGAGATGAAACAGTTCCTCCTTTTCTTTCTTTTAGGAATCTATAAATGGTTGCTTCTCCAACCCCTGTCATATTTGAACACATGTTAACGATTTCACGAACATTACTTAAAGGGCGTTGATGTACAAGTGCATCGTGTACATTTAATATTATATTTTTCTCTTTTAGACTGAAGGCACCTTTAAAACTACACTTAACCGGGATAAAACCTGTTATCGATGTCATTTTTAAATGCAAATAATAAAATATCGACACCAAAAACGTAGGTAGGTAAGACATAAACAATGTACATCTACAAACTAAATGGAAGATGCAAACAATTTCTAATTTATATTATTGGCATAAGCTGTAACGTGGCATAAAAACTACTTAAACTATCATTAGTGAAGCCTTATCAGTAATTCCAGGTAATCGTTCAAAGAAGGTATTCTTTTTGTGTCAGGCGATAACTTGTATAGAAAACAATAATCACCTTTAAATTACTGTTTACATTAATTTATTTCGTGAAACATTGAATTCTCTCGTTAATCACCCGTGTATAATTAACAATAATCGTGTGGCATATATACCGACGTTTTTTACGCACAAAAAAGGTATAGTGAGATTAGTGGACACTTATTTTACAGAAGATTTTTTAAAAGATAATGAATTGTTGACGGCATCTTAAAATATTAATTTTTTTTATTTATTTCAAAATCAGTATAGGGTGACGCCTATGGTTTTTTGACCTGTTGAGGATTTGCATACATAATGTGCTATCAATATGATGGAAAAGGACTATAATCAATATGTATTAATATATGTAATTAATATTATTAGTATTAAATTAAACGTATCGTTTCAAGAACAAAATATGATTGAAATGTCAGATTGGTAGTTCAGATTTCTTTCCTAGGTTGCGTAGTTACCCTACCGGACAAACAGTGTGACTTGTCGTCCTAGCCTTTTATATAGATAGATAATTGCATGTAGTTTGTTTCAATTATATTCCGGCAAATTTTAACAATATAGAACTACTATGCAGCTCTATTAAACGGTTTCAACGCCGATTTAAGGACAAAACGCTCTGGGTTGCATTCTATAGATAGACCAAATGACACCAACTGGGATACGAATTCATCGATTCACCATCGTATTTACCAGATTTAGTCCCGTGTGACTATTAACTGTTCCAAAAGTTTTACACTCAAAATTACTCTTCGGAAGAGACAAAACGTTGTAACATGTTATTAAGTGTATCGAGTGAAAAAGAGACTAAATTGAAAAATATCAAATGGGAAATATAACAAAAATCGTAGTGATTTATGTCTACAATAGTTTCTGCTGTAATTATCATTTTAAATTATTATTCACATACTTGTTTTGACTTTTATTATTTATTACTTTGGCACAACAGTAATTAATATTTGCTTCAGAGAGTTTTCTGAACTATATATTGTGCAGTTGCAGGGCAAAGAAGTTTGCCGATTTACTTTTAAACAGCGCAGCGATTAAATTTACATTCACAAATTTATTTAAACAAAAATTGACATGGAGTTTAGGTTTTTGCCGGCGGTATTTTGTAATGATACATTGTTTTCAAGGTTTATATGTCGTAGGTCTGGAATTATTTCTTCTTGTCGTTTTTTGACTAAACTGACTAAAGAAATAAAAATGAAAATATTAGCTTTAGCGTTATGTGGTTAAGGCTCTTTTACACTGTAAAGTTAAATTAAAATATCTCTAATATACATAGTTTTTTATATATACTAGTGTAACGATCAAAAGAATCTATAATTGTTTATATTTTCACTTAATTCAGGTTGTACATTGTTTCTTTGAGCAGTATTCCTACCAATGCTAACCTTGTCGATCAACTCCCACATTTTATCGGAGCTTGGGACTGGCTGTGATAATGGCAGAGCTACTCAATCCAATTGTCCCAGGTAGTGTTCATTAAAAATTAATGGTAAAACACTATGGGATAGAGCTAGAAGTACAGATATATGGCGAAGATGCAAGATGGAGAACATCAAAGAGATCTGTATATCTTATTTAGTCTTAAAGGAATGCTCTGGTCATTGAAATTGTTAAAACCGCATCCCATTCTGTTCTTGACCACAGAACGAAACACATGTGTTGTTTTTCTCGAAGATGTCCGTCAGGTGAGTCGTTATAATTTTTCTATAGGCCATGTTCTACCGATTTTAGTACCTATGGGCATTAACAACTTCTTTCAGTTCTTTACAGAAGGAAAAAATAGTAATATTTCATTTCAAATATTGGACTGCTGTTTGTCTTCAGTATTATTGCTCTTGCAATTTTACATTTTGTCTGTCTTAGAATGGAGGTGAGCAGTGAAATCGAGTCGTTCTTCCTTCTGACGGACTTATGACCGTCTTTAGGACGTCTAACTAGGACTTATAGATGACTAAGGTGTATTGTGGATGATTAAAATCCCTTACTAAATTATGGATTAACATATTTGAAAATACGTAACTACAACATCTTATTTCGTTTACATGCTTCTTTGTAACGGTCTGAGACAGAAGAACGATATATGGAAATAAGTAGGATGTTGCAAGTTACAGAAGCTACAATTTACAAACTTGTAAAAGAAAACATTTGGAAACGTTTTTTTTATATAAAACTATAAATAGTCGATGTTATTTTCTGAACTACCAGACCACATTTACATAAAGAAATTCTCTTTTTGGCAAAAACAATCTCTGTTTACGGCAATATGGAATAGGGATATTTTTTTCGGATATTGGTAGATAGAATTTCTAAAGATTTCGTACCAGTCACGTACAAAAGTTATTTTACAATCATGTCTTACTTCAAACATATAATTAGATCTGTAGCTTACTTCCTGTACAAACTTTAAAACCAGTACCAATATATTTCATATCGATTCGTAGCTTGGTCTGGCAATAGAGACAGGAACATCTCTAATAAAACCTATCTAAAATGGAAACAAGAAATAGAACAAGATCACATTTACCGAAATTGTGTTTTGCAAACTTTTAAAAGACAATTTTTGTAAGCCAACATTTGGTGTAGTCGGGAAGTTGGGAATTACGGCACTTGGAAACTTTCCACGTGGATACATTAAGGGACAAATGAAATATTCTTTGGACCGCTTTAAGTTAGATTAATATGATGAATGTGGGTTAGACTTGAAAGTACTTGTTTTGATTAGGGAATAATGGTTTGCGAAACGAAGTGGCTTCCAGTGGCTTTTGCAAAAATATGTGAATGTCAAGCTACTTATTATTCCAGTTTTTATATAATGAGGATAATTGAGAGCTTATATATATATATATATATATATATATATATATATATATATATATATATATATATATATATATATATATATTGATGTTCCTTTTGATGATTAGTAACACAACTAAGTTTCTGAAATTAAAGATTTATTAAAACGTGTTCTATTTATATTATGAACATTTTTTTGGTTCAATTGGCAACATTGCAACATTTTTGCCATACACTAAGTATGATGGTGCAAAAACAGTGACAGTATGTTCTGTTTCATTGTATGTGCGCACTTATTCTTGTGCTATTGTTGTCCTTTCAGTTTTTGGTTCCTTTTCGTTAACTTTACATCTGATTTTATTAATTAGGGTCTAATTTAATCTTTCGTTCAAGTCGTTAGAAAATGGTAAATTTGCACTAGTGAAGATTATTGGTATAAATTTTTCATCTAAAAAGTTTGCAAATTTTTTTGAATTTATTCCTGGGTATTGGTATGTTAGAATCATAACAATCTGATTTCTCTCTGATATTATTTTCACAAGTTTAATAAAATAATTTGCAGTTTGCGTTTTTGATCTTAAGATATATGCATATCGTGTTAAGTAATCTACTATAAGATGTAAATATTTTTGGTAGATCGAGAACCTCCAAAGCCTCCGATTGTGTTTATGGAAATAATTTCGAAAGGTTTTGTGGTTGGGCCCAAATATGATATAAATTCAAATTTGCCTAGTCCTCTTGATTTGTTTCTAGTACATACTGCACAGTATGTACCATAGGAACCTGGTCTCAAACTATCTGTCCGAGAGAAGGATCCTGGTTGAGAGGGGTGTGTAGGGGAAGTTAAATATTATGTGAATTTCACGTTGTGTAATAATATAAAAACAAATCACTTAAACTAAACTGTATTGAAGAAAAAAAGCACATGTAAAATATTTTGTATGTAAGATAAATTTAAAAATGGCGTCCTTATCGTAACGTTGATGTGATGAGACTGTGAGTGGTCGACCGTCTTCTGTCGGCAACTGCCTGGAGCCCCTTTCGAGGGGTGTAAAATGAAGGTCGGGTATAACTTGACTGAAAGTGTATTATACGGGGTTGCTCGAAAGTTTTAACAGGGTGTGATTGTGGATGTTACGGCTGGGGTGCTACAAGGGTCCATCCTTGGCCCAATGCTATGGAGCCTGGCATATGATGAAGTCTTCCGCCTTGAATACGGTGAGGGATCAGCCCCTTCGCATTCGCAGATGATAGTAGCACGGGACACGGAAGAATTTCTGTACAGAGCACGAAGTGCATGTGACCTTGCAAAAGATTAGATGGGTCAGCGTGGCCTGAAACTCGCTGAGGAGAAGACCGAAGCCGTGATCCTCAAGGGATCACAGAAATGCGAGCATGTTATATTCGAGTGCGGTGGTACGGAGATCACTCCAAAAAGTGCGTTAAGTACTTGGGAGTCTCCACACCAATGGGAGTTGGGGCGAGCATCTGTGGGTGGTGACGCGCACAGCCACGCAGAAAGCGGCTACTCTGGGGATAATGCCCAACATAGGCGGGCCCAAATCTGAAAAAAGAAGGTCTTTGCACGGGGTGGTGCAATCTATAGTTCTCTACGCGGTCCCAGTCTGGAGTGAGGAGGTATATATGTAGTCCTAGCGGAGTATTTGGTACGACCCGTCAGAACAAGTCTGTTACACGTAGCAAATGCCTTCAGGACTGTGTCTGCTGCAGCATTGTGGGTCATCACCGGCTACATGCTCTTTCACATCTTGTTTATTTCATCGTACTCGTGATAATGGTGTGACTGTGAGTGTAAAACGTGATGAGAGAGCCATTTTTATATACGGATGTGGCAAGCCGAATGGTAGGAGATTGTGGATGTGGCACAGTGGTTCAAGTCACTCATACCGGACGTTAAGACGTGGCTCGAATGTGGACACCGCCGTTTATATTATTTCCTGTCGCAGGTCCTCACGGGTCACAGTTGTTTCCGCTTATACCTCTTCAGGTTTAAGAAAGCGGCTACAAACAAATGCCCTTAATGCGGTTTGGTCGACACTGTGTCACATACACTGTTGGAATGTGTAAGATGGAGTGTGGTCAGATCAGAATTGTAGAGAAGGAATGATGTTCAGTTCGATTCTGTGAGTGATATGATTGCAAGGATGTGTGAGGATGAAGACACGTGGGCAAGAACCCATTCGTTCGTTAGATATACGTTCTAGTCCAAGGAGACTGAAGAAAGACTGTTATAGTCGGGACGTGAGGCGGATGTCCTCCGAATATATGCCGCCACCAGGGCGAATCTCCGACTCCACTCACGGATCACAAGTGCAGTTGAGAGGGCAGAGCCTTTTATTAAGTAGGTTGTCACCCCGGCGAGGATTGCGGTTGAACGTGTCACTTGGGGTGGGCTCGACAGCCATCTCAGCAGCGGTGAGGGAATCCCACATACCAGACAAAAGACCTGGTTGGCAAAGATTTCTCACCAACCTCTTAAAATAAGAAAAAAAAACTATATGTTCGATTAGATTGAGGTCGGGCCTGGAAACTGGCTAGTTCATACGGACAATCGCGATATCGTCCATAAAAAATAAAATTAGGTCATGTACTTAAATGGCTGAAAACGTACCACACGCTCATCTAAAATTGTTGCTATATACCTTGCACCTGCCATAGAACCACCATCCACAAGAATTAACTGAGTACGAACATCGAAATTTAAACCAGCCCAAACCATAACTGAGCACTTTCGATAGGTACTTCTGTCGGCAATATTGCATTGGAAAAATCGTTCTCCTTGTTTTCTCCAGATTCTTTTGCGACCTTCTGGTGATTTCAAGCAAAACCTGGACTTATCCGAGAACAAAACAGTACCAGTACTCCAATCGGCGTAATTCCAATTTTCGTGTTCCCTTGCAAAAGCAAGTCGAACTCTGCGGTGTTCCTTGGATTGCTGTATACATAGGGCTGTTCACCTACTTACATCTACATTTCGTACTTTGTTCAGGTAATCAGCCAGCTCAACTGAAGAACTCGCGATAAATGGAAAATATGTCGTGGATCGAATTTTTTGCTCAATTTTTGTGTAATATACTTGTTCGCAACCATCTTTTGCATGCTTGGTAAGTGAGATTCTTTTTAAATCTTAATATGTCTTTTGATAAAATGTTTTTTAGTCAACAATATTTCTTAAAAGAGGCATGGATGTCCTGCCGAAACGTAAAAAAAAAAAGTGAATAAAAATGTCATAGCTTCGAAACGTCAAGATACTTATTTTAAAGTAAAATTGTGGCTCATTCCCAGTTAAAATAGTAAATTCTCTTAGTTCACTTGGTTCTCTTGGTTCTCTTGGTTCACTCTCTAAGTGTTTCTCAATTATCAATAATTGTAGATGGTCTAATTCTTCGTGGCTTAAGAATTTAATACTATTACTGCGTTGTGCACAGTTCATTTGATAGTTTTTGTACCTCGAATTTTTATCAATTCCACTAATTCCGATTAAGCGTTTCTATAGCTCTTTATATAATCAACTTTGTACACTATTGGTGACAAGATGCATCCCCATCTGACTACGTTCGCAATTGATATATTGTATGTCTCTCTCTACCGTATTGTCATTTACTATTTCAGTCAACATCACTTGCATGACATATTTGATGAAACTGCCAACACACTGTGAACTAAGACTGCAAAACATGTTACATACATAAACATACTACACCCTCGATGCAAATCAAGCGATACATTCAGGTACACCCATCACTTCATATTCCATATAACATTTTTTTAGTAGACGCTTACATAACCGGTGCCGATAAAAGCAGCTGCAAATCTGTACACCTACTTTCCGTGTTATTTACATGATTTCTAATGATAATCTATCGTTAATTGTGTGTTTAAAGTTAGTTTCATTTCCATTTTTGAAAATTCATTACAAAAAGATCAGTCCGTAAATCTTGCTCGGGTTTAGAGATGGCTAATCGAAAATGGGAAAATAGTTGGTAATAATTTTCGATAAAAGTTTTTAGTTTTTGATAAAAGTTATTGATATTTGATTTTATTCAACAAAATATTTAGTTCTTTTAAATATGTCATAATTATGTGAAGATTAGACGCTATTACTAGAAAAATAATACTTAGAAATAGGAACATCGGTTATTTCCTAGCCAACGAGGCAATCGCTCTAGAAATAAATCACTTTAAAATACTACCTAAAACTTACATAGATAGTGTACGTGAGATTGATCATAAAGTAGAATCCAACTGTAAAAAAATTAAAATATACAAAATTACCTAAGACCATCTGAAAACACAATTTTTCACAAAATACATCTATTTAAATGCTGATTGGGAGATAAAAGGACAAAATTTACTAAAAGTAATTCCGATAACAGCAATAAAATTAAACAAACACTTGTTTAATATTCTATTCGTGTGGAATTATCACAGTAACCCAAGCTGCCAGGATCGGATTAACAAAATACCTGAAATTTATGTAATTTTTCTACCTCGGACTGATCGTTAATGACTATCTGTATAATACGACACAATAATTATATACAGTGTGTAAAAGCCAAATGGCATAAATTCATTATTTAGGTTACTGTACATATTTATAAAAAATCCCGAAACACGTCAAATTTAAATTATAACTTGACATTCTTTAACGTGAAAATGCAACCCCTACCTTCAACCCCCTTAGAATGACAGGTACAACCCCCAATTTTTAAAATAGGAAGTATAGGCTTTTGATATATCGTTTGAAAGGTTTTTTCATTCTCCATTCAAAAATGTTGTCGCTTTCAAGTTTATTAATATTAATTAAGATAAAATAAATTAAAATCATGTGGTTACCGAAATTCGCTTCAATACAATCAAAAACTAAAATATAATGCAAAACGTAATAAAATGTAGAACACGAAAAAGAACTATGAATGTTAATGAAGTAGATGTTCAAAATGTTCACCGCGAACGTCTTGGCAACATCCTAATCTCAAATAAAACGTCTTCTAACATTATTTAACATAATAGGCGTGATCGACCTAATCGCAAGCGTTATTCGTTCTTTTAAGTCATTTAAATCAGAAGGTTTAGTTTTGTACACATGGCTCTTCACATATCTCCATAAAAAGAAATCTAATAATGTAAGATCAGGTGATCGCGCTGGCCATTCAATCGATCCTCGCCTCCCTATCCATCGATTGGGAAATATTGTATCGAGGTACTGCCGGACATTAAGTTGGTAATGTGGTGGTGCTCCATCCTGCTGAAATCATATCGTATTCGCTGGAACTTGAGGATTTCCTGGATCAGGATATAAATTTGCCAACGTTGGAATGACATCATTTTGAAGTAGTGCCAAATAATTGTTGCCATTCAAGTTGCCCTCAATGAAAAAGGGACCAATGATATTGTTTCCTACAATCCCTGCCCAATCATTAACCTTTTGAGGGTATTGAGTGTGTACTTCTCTCATCCAGTGAATCGTCTTCCATGATCTCCTGAGTAGGTATCATCTTATAGGGATGCAATTTATTTTCTTTTAATATGTTTACTATCGATGTATGGCTAGCATTGAATGTAGTGGATGCCTGTCTACTCGATGTATGTGGATTTTCCTGAAACTCAAGCAACACATCTAATTTGAGTTCACTCAGTGCATTGGCAGCTGCTTTTTTTATCTGCCTTACATGACCAAACTCGCGAAACTGCTTCTCTATTTTACTTATTGTTCCTTGGGATATAGGCGGTAAATTAGGAAATTTCTCATGAAATAGGTGAGTTACTTCCTGTTGTGTTCGGGTGTTATGTCCGTAACCTATCATTTGTAAAACTGTTATTTTATGCATTTCCGTTAATCTAACCATTTTTCAGAATTGAATTGAACGAACTTTTTACTTAAATTAAAATACTGACAACTTAAATAAAACAATTTACTAATGCGTGTTAAAATAACGTTGCCACGGAAACTTCGAAAGTTTTTTAATGGTTACCATCTAAAAACCACATTGCTATGGTTTTTGTTCACTTTCTCATTATTAAGACCTAAACGGGAAATAAGTTTTGAGTATATTTTAGCGAATTTCGGTAACCACATGATTTTAATTTATTTTATCTTAATTAATCTTAATAAACTTGAAAGCGACAACATTTTTGAATGGAGAATGAAAAGACCTTTCAAACGATATATCACAAGCCTATACTTTCTATTTTAAAAATTGGGGGTTGTACTTGTCATTCTAAGGGGGTTGAAGGTAGGGGTTGCATTTTCACGTTAAAGAATGTCAAGTTATAATTTAAATTACAGTTCAGTACAGTAAGGTACAGTAACCTAAATAATGAATTTATTCCATTTGACTTTTACACACTGTATACATAAAATACGCAAGAAGATTGAATAAGACTGTACTTACAGTACAAAAAAATTAGCATTAAATCTGAGATATTTCTCATTAATTAATACTAATCTCAATCCATACCTAAATCCTCCACATCCCCTGAATCATCTCCTATATTAACAAAGATATTGAACCACCGGTTCAATATCTTCCTGTAAATTTTCCATCGCAAACATTTTTTTCTTCTACTTTCTTGACGTTGTTCTCATAATTATGCCACTGCTTTAGATACGCGTTGGTAAGCTTGTTTTATCAACCGTTTTACGATGTTTTCTTTAAAATCGACGTTGTTTGAATCCACATATCTTTTCACTTGACTCCACACCATCTCAACCGCGTTCAGCTCGCAAGGCGGCAGTCTCAAAATCTTAACGCCATATTTTTCAGCAATTGTTTCAATTTTGTTCTTGTCGTACTCGTCTCTAAATGCGGCCACAGTATCCAGTAATTCACTTTTTAGGTAATCTTCCTCGAAGAAATGTTCTCTTCGATTAAAAATAAAAATTCGTTTTCTTCGTCTTTCGGTAAGTTTGGAATTAACTCCTTCTCAAACCATTCTTTATATAGATCCACTTCCATTTCGTCGTGGTAATCAGCGATTCCAAGAAAGTTAATTCGGCCATGCCACAAAACCAGTTTCGCATCCAGCATGAAGAACAAACCGAGGACCTCTTTGGGTTGGAGCTTTCAGTCCAGTAGAGAGCCCTTTTATGAAGGCATCACGTGGATTCTTGATCGTTGTGGCCCTCCAGTCCTTCTTGACTGAAGCACCGACATTACTCCAAGACTCATCGGTATAAACAAGGTTTACATTATCCTTCTTCCTCAATGTTTTTATTTGTCTGAGGTACTTTTGTCTCCAGGATATATTTTTTTCCCATCGTTATCGAATCTAGACCTCTTTTACCACATTCAAAACCCATGTCATTTAGTAGCCTACGAAATGTGGTTTTTGAAAAAGCTGGTAGGTCCTCTTCATCCTTCACACTGTTCATTATGCTGTCGACGGTTTATGGTATGTTTTCCAAAAAAATATGGACAAATTTCCTTATTCGAGTCGTAAGTATTCTCACGTGAATTGGGACTAGAAACTGTTTTTTTTTCCTTTTTTTTTACCGGTTTCAGTTCGCCTTGCTTGGCCTTATCGCAGATGTCATACATTTTGCGAACACTCACACCGAACATTTTCGAAACTTTTTCCACAGTAATGGTGACAGCTTTCACCATTTTTTAAGTTCAGATGATAGTTCAATACATTTAACACCACACGTGTTACTTGCACACTAAGAGTCATAACCTGTTTGAAATTCACGACAGATACTGTCAACGGTTCCATGATGTAGGTACTTTCATCCGCTTGCGAAAATGAAATAGAACTTCGCTTTCATAGTTTTTGCCAACAAATTTTTGGTCTAACGGCCAGTACCTAAATCAACAAAGAGACATGTTTGCTTATATATATGCTTAAAATGATCTTTATTTTCCAAAGAATATGTTTACAGTGGAAGCTATTGAAAATTAATAAATATAGATAAGCTATCGACAATGAGTTTTTGATATATTTTACTTTTTTTATAGTATTTTTCTTTCATGTTATTATTTAGTTCGACAATGTAACTCTCTTATTTATACATCGATGATTGAATCATCGTTTTAGTTGAAACAATAATGATAGTCTTTTATACAACTGTAGGCAATTGTTGTCTGTGTTTATATTCCAGTGCTATGATTCTTAAATCCGGTCATGATGCGCCGCTCGAGGCAAACCGGCAACGTGGTCGGCCGTTCTCCCGTAAGAAATACATTGCCCATCTTACCTGCTCTGCATTCTAACTGTGGTTTCTACTATAGTAGCTAATATCTTGTATGCTTTCCTTTCTTTCTCGTCAATTCTAGTTTGTATACCAAAGGAAATATCCAAAGAACCACGCCCACATCTCTTTCAATTCTGAGCAACGCGGCCTCGTTTATTTTGTGTACTTCAAACTATCCAACCTTTGTTTGTTATAATATCAAGATTAACAAAAAGGAATAGCGGTATTTCTCGCAAGTTAGATCGTTCAGATGAAGATATTATTTGTCGCAAAGTGCAGATGAAGAACAATAATTGTACTGACACTATATATTTAGTTGACAGAATCCACGTAGACAACACTAAAATTTAAATTACGAGAATTATTTGTAAACAAACATGCTGTCATCATAATACTGTCGAACTGGAAATTCATAAGTTCTGTGTGTGAATCAATCACGACCTGTCTTCTGTGTTTGATATATTCTATTGTACAGAGACAAGGAGTCTAAGGGTGACCGCACACAGAAAGAGCAAAACTGTTTTAGTCAAAAACGTTTTTGACTAAACGAGTCTGATGCTGATGTTTCCATATAAATGAAATGAGCTGACGCACACTGATTAGTCGTGTGTAAAGCATGTTTAAGCTCATTTAGTTTCAGTCAGTCTGTTTGATGTTGATTACCGGATCGTCGTTTTGTGTCGAAACATTTCAATGTACGCAGGCGCAACGTGTTTTTGGAATTCCCTTCTTGAAACCGCTCGAGTAGTCAACAAGAAGCACATGTGGAAACAGCGATATTTTGCTTGTTTATATTCTGTGTATCATGGAAGTGGACGCAGAAAAATTAATTGTACTGATTGAGGCCAGATTCTTTTCTCATTTATAGGATGCACCCAAAATTGTCTTTTATTTTGCGTTTTTTTGTCCTGTAGAAGGAACCACTGCCAGAAAACTAGTGCAATTTCGTCGATATCTTTAATAAAACTGATTGCAGTATGGTTTGTGCAAACATTTTGTTTCTCTTGAAAACAAAATGTTTCATGTGGAAACAAAAACGTTTTCGTTTCAAACAAAAACGTTTTTGACTAAAACAGTTTTGCTCTTTCTGTGTGCCGCCACCCTTAGTTTATGGTTTTAGGTTTTATAATCTGTTATGATCCGTTCCATTCTTTGTAAGTTGTAACCGATGAACCTCTACTTCGCAGTGTGATAATGTCGTAATACCGATAACATAAATACTATTAAAACGGTAGGATGTAGACATTTATTCATTTTTTATTCGACATTTATAAAATTTAGTGTTTTAAGGCAATATAATTCGACATGGATGCAAATCAAAAAGAGATATATTATCCGAAGAACCAAAATGCGTAATCGTTTCAGTAGAAATCCGGATTTTACCGTTTGGTTTATTGGATTCCGCGCTGTTGGTACTAAAAATAATATATTAGTTAATTACATTAGGGAAAGTGAGATTTGCTAGGTTTTATCATATAAATTTAACAGTTGGCTATTAAAGTACTTACTAATAAACTCTATCTTGTTTCTTTTGCTTTTAATAAGTATGGCGAATTCCTGTCTTAATTGCATTTATTGTAGTTATTCATCTTTCACTGTTTTTCACGTAAGAAAAACTACACAAATAATCTTCCTTACCACTTCTAAATTAACGTCAGTTATAGCCTTTTGTGGTTGTTTAAGATTTAACTTACAATAACCATATGCCATTAAGGCAACGAAAACACCGGTCAACAAAATATGAGTTTGGATTTTGTAATTCAATTACTTTTTCCTTTAATCTTGTTTTAATAGTTCCCAGCAGATCTTCTTTCACCTTAATGCTCTTATATTCACCTTCATTAAGTTCTTTATTGGATCGTTATCTATCGTCAGCGCATTGGACGTTTATATACAGCTTTTGTAAATAGTGTTTATTCTAGTGATTCCATACCATTACGAACTATATTTATGAGCAAATACATAATGCCTTATACCATGAATTTTCTTATTATGGTGCTCCGTATGAAAATTATTGTCAGTACAATTTTTATGACACAGCTGATAATACCCAAGTAGTTCAGTGTACCGCAGTAAAATTATGGTATTCCGATTTCCATCAGCACTCCTTGATTTTCATGGAATTAACCTCCATTTATCCTTTATTTCAAAATCTACCTTATGCCGAAGTGTATTTTTACCTTGGAGGTGGGATCCATCTCAACCGGAGGGTTAGAACCTTTATATTGAAAATAACCTCAAGAATCAATAGGAAAATATATTCTAAGCAAAAAAATGTTCTATAAAATTATCCGATTATACTTGGCAACTGAGGGAGGTTTATGTTCAGCAGTGAACGCTACAGACTGTCTGATAATGATATCGACCATCGACGGGCATTATAAGTTTGAAGTCTACTTTACCTTGGAAAATGAAACCCCAGTGTTCTATATTACAATATTTATTTCAAGCACAAATACTAATATTAAATTTTATACACCCCTGTTTTTGTTTATAAGACCGAAGATAAGTGTGGCCTTGTAAACTCACCTTGCTCTGTCAACATTTACTATTCTCGATTTTAGCACTCCTCTAATTTTTCGTCTTTTATGTTTCAGATTTGGTTGCAATGAGCTGAAATGATGAATCAGTGCGCCTTCGTGAGCTGTCTACTGGTTATCGCGCTTGTGTACTCGAACTTAAAATCAGTAGTGGCGGACGGCAATACAAATTTCCAGTTCACTAAACACCTGTACAATGTCAGCATCCCCGAGAACAGTATCGCCAAGACTTACGCCACCCAAACACCCGGATCGGATCTTATGGGAATCCGTCTCCCTCCAGACACGTTCTACGACATCCGATATAAGATAGTAGAGGGGGACAAAGACAAGTTCTTCAAAACGGAGCATAGAATAGTGGGTGACTTTTGTTTCCTGTTCATCAGAATTAAAACAGGGAACAACGACGTACTCAACAGAGAACGCAGAGACAAATATAATCTACAAGTACGAGCATCTGCTTTTCTCAAAGAAGGAAAGCAAAAAGTCCAGTTTACTACAGACACCACCGTTGCAGTTACAGTTACAGACACCAACGATCTTAATCCCCTGTTCTATCCTACAGAATACAACGCCACTGTTTTTGAAGACACCCCAGTTCATCAAAGTATCCTAAAAGTAGTTGCTGAAGATGCAGATCTCGGTAGAAATGGAGAAATCTACTACAGCTTCATTGAAGACACCGAAAAGTTTATGATTCATCCCATAACTGGTATAATATCCCTAACGAGACCATTGAGATATAACGAGGGATCCTATCACGAATTGACTGTATATGCACAAGATCGAGGTGCTTCTACTAAAAGCGGTTTTGGTATGGTTAGTAAAGCCAAAGTAAGAATAAGAGTGCAGAAAGTAAATTTCCATGCCCCAGAGATTAAAATAAGACGACATCCAGAGATTGTTGAAAATTCAAATGCTGATATTTACGCCATCGTTAATGTTGCCGACAAAGATAGTGGAATTCACGGAGAAATCGCCAGTTTGGAGATAGTTGATGGAGATCCAGATGGACATTTCAGAATACGACCGACGAAACAGCCAGGCGAATATAATATAGAAGTTTTAAAGTTACTTGATAGAGAAACTGCTCCAAATGGATACATTTTGCAATTAAGAGCTGTAGATAAAGGAATTCCTCCAAAAGAAAGCTACAAATCTGTTCATGTTATTCTTGCCGATTTTAACGACAATGCTCCAGTATTCAATAAAGAAATTTACGACATTAAAGTCCCAGAATCAGCCCCCGTAAACACACCTCTGATTAGACTGAAGGTAACCGACGCCGACGAAGGAAAGAATGCGCAAGTTTATCTAGAGATTGTAGGAGGTAACGAGGGCGGAGAATTCAGCATAAATTCTGAGACTGGAATGCTTTACACGGCAGTGCCTTTGGACGCAGAAAACAAACAATTTTATAGCCTCACCGTCTCTGCAATTGACCAAGGGAACGTAGCCACACGGAAACAGTCCTCAGCGAAAATAAAAATCTACGTGGAAGATACGAACGATAATGATCCAATATTCGAAAAAGCTGAGGCCGTAGTCTGGATAGATGAAAATATGCCAGCAGGTGCTTCGGTTACGACAGTGCATGCCAAAGATAAGGACAGAGGGGAGAATGCTTATATTTCTTATCTTATCGCTAATCTGAACAAAGTCCCGTTTGAAATCGACCATTTTTCTGGGATAATTAAAACTACGATGCTACTAGATTATGAGAGCATGCGAAGGGAATATGTGTTGCGCGTACGAGCGTCCGACTGGGGACTTCCTTATCGACGACAAACCGAGATGCAGCTTACCGTAAAAGTGAAAGATATTAATGACAATAGACCACAATTCGAACGAGTTGATTGCTTCGGTCACGTCCCTCGTAACATGCCTATCGGCTCAGAAATAATAACTCTTTCTGCTATCGATTTCGACGCCGAAACTCTGATAGAATACCGAATCGTTTCCGGCAACGAAGACGGATGCTTTTCCATCGACGCTACTTCGGGCACTATCAGCGTAAGCTGCGACCTCAACGATATCAAAGTAGGCGAAAGAGAGCTGAACGTTACGGCAACAGATAACACCCATTTCGCCGATATAGCCAGGGTCCGTTTCAAGTTCGTCAACGGTAAAAGAAAAGTGTCGGCAAGCGGGAAATCTTTCAGTGACGAGCTAGAACAATTCGACTGCAGGGACACCGGAGTGGCCCGAAAATTAACCGAGATTCTTGCGGATGCCGAGCATAATAACAAGCCTTCGACGCAGGAGGAATTCCCAATGATGCCGACTCGCTACGGCCTGAATGTGCACTCTCCCGAATTCTTAGATTTCCCCGTTCAAATTAAGGTGAACGAATCTGTTGCTCTTGGCACCACCTTAATTAAGTTACGCGCTCGAGACCGAGATTTGGGATACAACGGCAAACTACTTTTCGGGATATCCAGCGGAGATTTGCGATCGCAGTTCTGCATCGACATGGAAACTGGAGAACTAAAAGTAATCGGATACTTAGATAGAGAACGAGACAGTTTATACTTCTTAAATATTTCTGTGTACGATCTGGGAAAACCGCAAAAATCGTGGTCGAGGATGCTGCCTATAACCGTACTCGATGTTAATGACAATCCTCCCCGGTTCGAGAAAACTTTGGCAAGCTTTAGAGTTACCGAAAATGCCTTAAATGGAACAGCTATATTCAGAGCCAATGCTACAGATGCCGATGAAGGTGACAACGCTAAAATTACCTACTCTTTAGTTACAGACACCAAAGACTTTTCAATAGACCCAACTAACGGTGTCCTCACAGTTTCTAACGCTCTTGATAGAGAACGACAAGACTTATACGAACTAAAAATTAGAGCTACCGATGGTGGCGGTAAAGGGCCAGAGAATCCCCCTCTCTACTCCGAAGCTTTAGTGAGAATATCTATTGATGACATCAACGACAATCCTCCTAAATTTAGCTTACAAAATTATCTTGTTAAGATACGAGAAGATGTGCCAAAAGGAACAGTGGTGGCGGTTATATCGGCTTCAGATCCAGATCTCGGCAGTGAAGGAGAGATCGTTTATTCCTTGGAAGACAGTGATAACGAAAAGGCGTTTAAGATCGACAACTCCTCCGGTACGATACGTACTACCAAGCTTTTGGACTTCGAGGAACGTCAAGTGCATAGTTTGGTGGTCTACGCTAAAGATAAGGGCAATCCTTCGCTTTCGTCTGAAGCCAGTGTCACGATAAACGTGGTGGACGTGAACGAGAACATGCACGTGCCGCAGTTCGGAGACTTTGTGTTGTCGGGAAAAGTGATGGAAAATTTGCCAGTAGGCAGCTTTGTGATGCAAGTGAATGCTACCGATGCCGATCCCCCCGGTGGCGATAGCACCATTGAATACTCCATTAGAGGTGGCGATGGAATAGGGATTTTCTCAGTAGACAACAAAGGTGAGTCTAAATTTATTATTGCGAGTCAGGTCGTATCAAAGGAGTTTTATGTTGATAATAGATGTTCGGCAATTCTTTATAATATCTATTGAAAGAGCTTTTATTATGTTCCTACGTCTGGATATTAATATTCTCGAAATAAAGGTACCGTAAAAGCAATGTAGGAATTGAATTTTGAACTAATAAGCAAGTAGTATAATTTGCCATAGGCGTACATGTCTTCATTGAATTGTATACGAAAGGAAAATAATATTAATTATTGAAATATATAGTTATTCGGTTTATTCTTGTTCTTAACAGATTTTTCTTCTTCCTTAGCAATATTTCACAAATTTTATATTATGCGCTTTTAATATCCTGATTATTTTCACATTTTCTGATTCACATCCTGATTAATGGTTAATCAATGGTGTTTCCACGTATATTTTTAATACCTTTGTTCCTACTATTTTCCCATTATGTCTTTTTGAAATTATTGTATTTGTCCTTTCGTTGTTTTGAAAATAATGACTGAAGCATGCACAATTAAGGTAAGTGTACAAATAATGGACACCTTAAGTAAACAAACTCGTTTTTCTCGCCTCTAGGTAATGTCGAGGTCTTGATTTTTTAAGGAAAGCATGTGTAGATAAGGGAAGTGAAGTACATGAAGTATACTTTAAAGGAAAATTAAGAGGAGAGATGATTTTAGTTAGATCAATTATGTAGAGTGTGGAGGTTACTCTAGTATTATAAATAATAAAAAAAATGAGATTCTGATGTGTGGCTTGGCTTTAGATGCACCATGAAATTATCTGGGTATGTGAGTGTAAGTGGATGTATATGAGTGAGGGATTATACTTATTGTGTGGTTGTGAATAGTTTATAGAGGTTTATAGATATCTGATCTGAATCTACTTATGGTGTGTTGATGGGTGAAGAACATCGGGCATAAGGGTCAGAGGTGAAGTTAAAAAATACTGGAAAAAAGGTGGGGAGTGATAGATAAGTTAAATACATTTAGAAAGAGTGGCTAGGTGTGGACTGAGAAGGATGAATAAATGACAAAAGGAGAAAGATTAGTGGGAGTTTGGTGTAAGAGAAAATGTAAGAGGATATGGGCCATGAGAATAGTTGGCGATGGAAAGGTAGAACGTCTCGATGGAATGAGACAAGGCAATTAAAACAGTTTGGACTTCGCTGCTTTTCTTTGATGATTTCAAGGTCTTCATATAAGTCAAGTTTTAGAAAGTTTTTTTTTGCGAATATTGTGAATAAGAGATACGTCCTCTGGGATATTGAGAGTGTGGTTATCTTCTTTCAAATGTTGAGAGAAAGTGTAAGTGTTTATAGTTTTTGTTTTTGTCAAGTTCATTTTTAGGCCAACTTCACTGCTAGCTGCATTTAGGTCGCTTATAAGTCCTTCTAGTTCTACAGGATTATTAGCAATCAGAACGATGTCGTCTGCAAATCTTAGATGGCGGACGTATTCTCCATCAATGGATGGGTCTTTGTTCTGTCAGTTTATTTTGCTGAATATATTTTCTAGAGTTGCAGTGAAGAGCTTTGGTAATATGTACGGTACTTTTGCACGTCTGTATATAAAGTCTCTATGTACTGTTTGTCCATGCGTTGATTGGTCAAAGCATTGAGATACAGAATCGGAGGACTTCTCGAAATCTATGTAGGTAATGCTAGCGGTATTTCATATTCTTTAGCTCTACTCATTAATTCTCGAAGCGTATGGATATAATCGATGGTACTGAATCCATTTCTGAAGCCAGCTTGCTCTTGGCTGTGCAGCATCTAATGCATTTGTTAAGTAATCTGTTGTTGATAATATTGTGAATACCGTGTACTTATATGATTGGTAGTAGACTTATAGGTCTGTAGTTTGTGATATCCCCTTTGCCACCTTTCTTTTTTCTTAAAATATGTATGTATTTGCAATAGGCATGCTTTAGTAGTGTGCAAACTGAACCAGTTGTTCTTCCCTCTAATTTCTCTCACCGATTCCATACTTTCTCATGACTTGTTCCTTGTCGTTTTGCTTTCCCACTTTGGCATTAAAATCTCCAATTGAATACTTGAAGTTACTTTTATTGTTATTTAATGCTTCAATTATGTTACTGTAGAGTTCCTCTTTTTCTTCGTCAGTTTGAGTAATCGTTGGTGCGTATATTTGTATAATTTGGATATTATATCTTTTTGATAGTTGTAAGATTAAGCTAGCTACTCTATCCGAGATAGGTACTTGTTATTTCTACTACTCTTCGTTTCCGTTTCTTGTTGTTTAAGAATCCAATACCGCCTGTTCTGCCCATTGATGTTCCTCGGTAGTAGAATGTGTTTCTTGACGCTCATTCCAATAGCTCTTCATCTTTACGTCTTATTTAGCTGGTTCCTATGATGCCAAATTTTATATTTTCAGTTTCTATTTCCAGTTCTACAAGTCTGGATTGATTTGATAGCGAGCGGCAGTTATAAGTCGCTAAATAAAGCGTTGTTGTTTTATTTGGGTAGCGGTGTAGACTTCGCTTTAATTAACAAAAATTTGGAAATGCCATGAAATAACTACCGATACAAAAATGAGACTAGTAAGAAGTCTAGTTTTTCCAGTTTTTACTTATGCATCGGAATGCTGGACCCTTACTGAGAAAGACAAAAAGAACATAGATGTATTTGAGATGTACTGCTGGAGACGAATGCTGAGAATACCATGGGTGGCCCGAAGAACAAATGAATCCATACTGGACCAGCTAAACATAAAGAAAAGACTAACAACACAAATATCAGAACAAATAATAAGCTATTTTGGACATGTCCTTCGAAGAAATGGTCTTGAAAAACTTACCATCCAGGGAAAAGTAGAAGGCAAAAGAAGTAGAGGTAGATCTCCCACACGATACACGGACCATATTGTTGCTACCATTGGCGCTCCATTGTCAGAATGTGCTAGAATGGCAGAAGATAGAAAAACGTGGAGGAACATTGGGAAATTTAGCTAATAGCTTCATGATATCACGATACCTGCATCAGGTTAACGACTAAGAAGAAGAAGAAGTAGACTTCGCAGATTCTTAGCATCCTCTGCCCTCCTGGCTTGATTCCGAAAGTTACCCAGTTCAGGGCCATTTGAGCCTACGGAGAACGAGGGCCATGATTTAAATGTGTCTTTTATGTTAGGGGTTGTGAGGCGTACCTTACCACGCTGCCTCAGTGCGGGTTGGTAAGGGTTCGCTGGTGTGTTTCGATTATAAGGCGCCGAAATCAGCCGTACTCACTTTCACTCTCTTTCTTCTACTATATAACGTACACCCATAGTAAGCCATATATTGCCCGAGAATTACGCGACTTACGTCTTTGTGGACGTAGAAGGCAGGATTCGTTGGCAGAGCTGGCTGACTTTCTAGATCAGCTGTGACCCGCTAACCTCACTATCAGTTAGGCGCTTACCGAAGATTTTGATTGTTTGCTCTTACCCGCAAAAGAACAACCCTCCGATACATATACCTACATTTAATTCCCATATATACAGTAGACTCCCTCTATAACGAGAACTGAAATGACAGACTAATTACCTCGTTATAAGCCGATCTCGTTATATCAGACAATCATAATACTGTGCATACATATGAATCTGTAGTTTTCTAAACCATTAACTTCCTATAGTGAAGCCATTCGGAGCAATATAAGATGCTAATAAATATTGTTTGAATGGCGTTTTTGAAAAAAAGTTATTTACTTTTATTGTCAATGAAATATATTAAAACATAAAAGAGTTGTTTACTTTTATTATCAATGATATACGTTAAAACAAAAAAGCTGTACTTATATTTTTTTCCAACTACATAATGTATAAATCGTATTTTCAAGGATAGCATAAACTATTGCTTCTGCAATTTTAAGAATTCTGTTATTTTTAACTGCTTTAAATGGTCCAGTATCATTCTATCATATATTTTCTAAAGCTGTGAAACAGTTGTATTTATTCATTGTAAAGAAGTTTATTGCGGGCTGCAGTTAAGTTTATTGAGAGGCTGTTTGAAAAGGTATTTATTTATAGCCACGACCGGACTAAAAACGTAAAAAACACGTTTTTGGATCTTATTTTCTCTCGTTATAACCAAATTTGCCTCGCTATAGACAGTTATAGTTCAATAGAAATTTCACGGGACATCTAATGTATCTCGTTATAAGCGAAACCTCGTAATAACCGTGTTCGTTATAGAGGGAGTATACTATATATATATATATATATATATATATATATATATATATATATATATATATATATATAAATGCTTCAGTGATATCCACGCAGCAGCAGTAAAGGAAGAGGATAATAAGACAAGTGAGCACAACGGATTGATACACTCATCAAAGGGATGTTCAAATTCATTAATTCAAGTTGTTTTGTTTGTTATTGAGTTAATCTATACAGTTAGAAATGTAATATAGCCGAATAGTATATATAATATAATAGGAATATTTTGACCATATCCTGCACGCTGCTCCATATTCCAGTTTTCAAACAAAATAAACAAAAGCAAAACATATTCCGCTTCCTGTTATATATTACTCTCGAAATAAGCTTCGTGGTTTTTGTCGATGTAAATTACGCACTCATTAATAATATATATACATGGAAAATATCCATTATCAAATATTTTCATCAGATCATTTATTACCAGATAACAATATTGATTGAAACTATAAATGTAGAATATCAAATGCATATAACAAAAATAAATTTATTCGTCTAAATAAATTTATTCATCTTGTAAAACAAATTAGCATTTTTTAAACATCGGACCTTTGTTTAGTTTAGTATAGTAATGGTCACTAGAATTTCTTAGAAATAAAAAATTTCGTACATGGCCACGAGATCATCCAAACTTTCACTTGAAAGGTTAGCTATATGCACACTGCGCTACCGAGACACCTTGATAATAGTTGCCAGTCTATCAAACAAATTTGTCGCACCACCTAGTAAGGATATTTAATGTTTGGAGTGTGCTGAATGGAATTTTACCATGTTTCCTCTTACCGTAATTACTAGATCATCCACATAGGCCTGCACTTCTACTCCCTGTTCGTATAGGTGCGAGATCAAGGCATCGACCAGGAATGACCGCAGGAGGGTAGAAAACACTTCCCCCGTGGGCACCCCTTAGCTGTTTTGGCCAAAATCTCTTCTTCTTGCAAGTCTGTTAGAATCAACCTATTTTCCAGCATTGCTTTGATCCAGTTGCATACGGTAGAGGCTGCATCATAAATGCAGAATTGATAATGGAATAAAGAGAGTTCTACTAATTTTGCCAAATTAGTAGAATTATTAAATACGCCTTTTATAGCTAAAAAGGCGGTTAATGAAATATCTCCATTATTAATGGAATGACTGATTTTCTGAACTATTTCGTAGTGCCGTGTCTGTTTATTTTCCTTCTTGATGTGTACCCTCTGGATGATCGATTGAAGGTTACACAAAGAACGGTACTAGGCTCGGGCTTCAGTCTGGTAGAGGTATCTTGGTCGGGGTTCTTGTTACAGCTCAAATATCACGGATCAATTAAGGAAGTACTTACGACACAAAGACAAGAAGTTAGAAGAGAAGATAAGAGATAAGAGAAGAAAAGTTATTTGGGCACCACCCTATTTTTAGAGGAACAGGGAAACCTTAAGGCATAGAGAATACGATAATGAGAAAGATAAGATACAGTTAAGATACGCGAGAATAAAATAAACCGTGAGAGAAAAGGTATCTTGATCGTGCGGTACACACTCAATATTTCGACACAGATACACTAATTATACGATAAAACAAATAACATAAATCAGTAAAAATGCCTGAAAGAGATACACCATGCACAATAATATATATTCATATCATAACAATAAAAATAAAAAAGCAAAAGGTTCGTCAACAAAATTATATTGAGGTATATAAAAAAAAATACACTATAACAATCTTTACGGCACAGTTAGATGACACGAGATAAGTGATTGATTAATTTATAATCGAA
Source organism: Diabrotica undecimpunctata (assembly GCF_040954645.1). NCBI lineage: Eukaryota > Metazoa > Arthropoda > Insecta > Coleoptera > Chrysomelidae > Diabrotica > Diabrotica undecimpunctata. Next base: position 45,085,820 of record NC_092803.1, on the reverse strand, counting down.
TAAAAACAAAAAATATTTTTTTTGGGAAAGTAATTCTGCATAACGTAGTATTCTCAAGAATAGAAGAAAGCAAGGGACATTATAATAGTCAATATTCGTCAAACAAATTATTATTATGCCTTGAGAACACTTAAACGTTTACCAAAAAATTTTTTTATTGAATGTGATCACCTCAAATCTATATATGAAATTTAACATAAATATACCCTACATTAATATAAAAGAAATGGTCCGTAATTTATACATATATTATATCGTAGGTTCAAACTCACAATAGTTCGTTCCGTTTAACCATAAACAGCAAGGTCACTAAACTAAACGTTATAAATCAAATTCTTACGGTTTAGGTATCAAAGTTGAGCTTTAGTCAATAAAATTTACTACTCACAATTAATATGCCACAGGTGGATACAGATAGTGGCGTTAGGCCTTCAATAAAGTCACTTGACACTTGGTCCTCGGCAACAGGTAGCTACAGCAACGAATTACGGTTTTCAATCCGTCTCGGGTTGATTTCGGCAGACGAGAAGATAAACAGCCAAACAGGAATAGCACAGGTAATAATCGGTAGTAGAGATGAATGATGAATAATGCACAATGAATAGTGAATATTAAATAATGGCTAATGGCTAATGGCTAATCGTTAATGGCTAATGGTTAATCGGCAAACAGAAGTGACCTCGTTCCTTCGAAGTGGAACACGTCTGTTGGACAAAAGAGAAAATATTTAATATAGGACTCACTGTGTAAAGATAAATAAGGGTGAATTGAAAATCCACTTACCGCCGATTGTCGAAGATAAGACCGCTTGCCACAGGAACCAACTTGGAAATGAATATCGGATTGTGAATTTAGAAGGGCTTAGACAAGCGAAGGTTGAAAATAGGGAAGGGATATTGGCTGAAGGATGCCACGCGAAATTGACATTAAATATCCGAGATATTGGGGTTCATTTTCGTAGCGTTTACCAATAGAAAGTAAAGTTTCTACGAAAAACAACTCTTCTGATTTTCTGAGAAGGTAGCTCGGAGATTTCACAATAGGTCCTTTTTCCTTTGTTATTAGGAAAGATTTTTATGTAGCAAAACAAGATAAAAAGAAGAAGAAACATTTGGCGAAGTTATTTCTTTGTTAAAAAAAGGCGTAACAAAACGAAGATATGCAGGCATGGGCGGCGTGAAAATAGTTTATTAAAGGGAATAATTTAAAGAAATTATGAACATGCTTCACAGCCCTTTCCACGATGTAAACTGGGTGTACTGAGTTTGCATCGGAACTGTGAAACAAGGAAGCATGGGAGAACTATCGTAAAGACAAGTTGAGAAAAACAAGGAAAGTTTACGTTACTACGATAACACATACGTACAATATGACCAAGTAACATTATAACATAACATAAACGATACACTAAATAGTATCTATCTAACACAATAGACAAAACATAAAAGTAATTCTACAAGTTTTACAAAAGTTATAAAGGTATATGCTTAATAATTATAATTTTTACAAAAGGTATGAAAGTACAAGCTTAATGAATTTATTTAACCTATATAATATTTTTATACAACTATGTTAATATATACACTTATGTGTCAAAAGGTATAAGAGGGTATCCGCTCGATATTGTTACAGCAAAATAGGACACGTAAGGCAAACAAGGCAATATGGAGATCGTTAAACAATGAGCGAGAGAGTGAGTTCGTCGCGAGATTGTTAACGTGAGGCACCTTGGTTTAAATAACACTGTATCAATAGATAGTCCGAGTATTTTGCTTAGATATCATCACTAGAAAGATAGACTTAACCTAGTTTCAGTGGTGTAAGAAGATAGCTAAAAATCCATATAACGGTACTTATTGAAATATAAGCGGTAATAATAGACGATTAATATGCCAACGTTTTTCGTAACCCGGCATAAAGGTAATAAGACTAATGTTAAGTTTTGGTTAGGTAGGTAGGGAGTTTGTAACTAACAAGGAGAATTGTAATGAGGATTTGCGTACTTAGTATCTCTTAATGATTATCAAAAGTCTATGCAGTATTAACAAGAGATTGAGATTTAATAGAGTTAAAAATTATATTTCAGTAATGTGGTTGCAAAAACCCGAGGTTTAGGAGCAGGGGGTACATATGGTACATAATTTTTCAGGTGCACATAGGGTATTTATTCTGGTATTGATGGGACTAACCTCTTAGGCACCAAAATTAACACTAAGAGAGTCATTTAATTGGCCTCATTCCGGTTGAAGAACGACTGAATTCTTACCACAGATGGTCAATAGAAACTAGGATCCAGATACTATTTTCGGCGAGTCAACTGGCGAACGTCCGCTAACATCAGTCCTAGCCTTCCTCAGTGCCTAGTATCTCTGGCAGATGCTGATCTCTATGACGAAAAGGGGTAGAGAAGATGTTATTTCTATGTTGGGTCTCACATCAAAAGTTAAACCAAGTAGGAAAGAGAGTACTACACGATTTGGGAATTCTAAACACGACAGAGATGTCACAGCCGGACAGTGTGTTTAGGGATTTAGGGGAAGTCTTGTTAGAAACACTGTATCAGTAAAGATAAGGTATAAGGCAATTGTACTTTTTAGAAGGTAAAGGCAAGAAAATCTTAGGTTTTCTTAAATAAGGTAGTCCTTAATTATTCCATTTGGAGTCAAGGTAGTTTTATTCAAGATACGATATGTTTCCAATTTTCTTTGGAAGGTAAGGTGTGTTTCTAACAGATAAGGTACCCTTCAATTTTCATTTGAAGGTAAGGTAAATCTTTTCCAATTTTTGTTGGAAGATAAGGTATATTTTCAACAGATAAGGTACCCTTCAATTTTCATTTGAAGGTAAGGTAAATTTTTCGTTGGAAGGTAAGGTATATTTCCAACAGGTAAGATATCCTTACATTTTTATTTGAAGATAAGGTAAAAAATTTTTAAATAAAGGTAACACGATAAGATTTCTTCGCTTGTAAGGACTACAGCACAGCCTATATAACGATTATTTTATCAACGCAATGAGGTAAGGTGTGTTATAAGATAGGACGAAAAATTTAAGGTAAATCGCATGACGTCGAAAGTAAAAATAAAGACATAGATAAGTAGAAATCAAAGCAATTAAGACTAACCATGAATTATAGGGGTCTCAACAAACATCAATTTACATGGACAGGTAAGATACATCGGTAGAAAGACATGAGAGGTGTTTTCACGAATCTTGTTACAACAATGTATGTATGAGTGTCAGATAAGAAATAGTAGGAAATAGTAAAATAACCGTTTTTACTACAGACGTATTATAACATATATAGATATGGGAGGTAAAAGTTCCTAGTCAATAAAGTTAGATGTGGGCGTTAGACGACAGTTACAAAAGGTATAATATATATATTTCTAGCATGGTAAATAGTTATTCTTGCTCATTTTCTGAGACTTCGGAATCAAAAGAGTCACTATAACACGGCTTTAAATCTTTTATATGCCAGCGTCCAGCATTAGTACCATCTTCGTTTTTTATTTGATACACCAGACGAGAGAATTTTTTAGATATTGTACCCTTGACATACTTGGGAGCAAGCTTAGACATGAAACGTTTTGGAGCACTACTAAGAACAATATTTTTGCGCCACACGGTATCACCAACAGAAAATTGAACATCTCGTTTGCGGAGATTATAGTATTTGGCATTTCTTTCATAGGCTTTAGATAGGTGGGTTTGGACTTCCTTGAAGACAGTTGACAATCCAGTTATTTCAGAGGCATATTCGTCTCTGTTACCGGGAGAGAATTCGATATTTTGGAGCTGGTCATAGGGACGATTATAATAATCTCCTAATAAGGGAACGTTGCGGGCAAAATTCAGAAAAGCTGGGGAGTGTTGAGTAACTTCATGGCGGGCGGTATTAATAGCTTGTTGAATTTTAAAAATTTCTCTATCCCATTCGGAATGTTCGGTAATATAGCTGCGAATAGCGGTACAAATGGTACGATTACTTCTTTCTACGAAGTTGCATTGGGGGGAATAAACGGCAGTGAACCAGATTTTTTGAACTCTGTATTCATGACAAAGATTCTTAAGAATTTTGCTATTAAAATTAGAGGCATTGTCGCATATGATGTGTTGGGGAACACCGAAAGTTAAGAAAACATTATTTTCTAGGAAGTTAGCGACATTCTGGGCGGTAGCTTTGCGTAGGGGTTGTATTAACGTATATTTAGAGAACCAGTCAGTCACGACGAGTAACCAAGAGAAACCTTTTTTACTGCGCGTGAGGGGACCGATAAAATCAATAGCAATTATTTGCCACGGGAACTCGGCTTTCTTCTGATTTCCCATTAAACCCATTTGAGGAACATTTGGAGCTTTCTGTGCTCCACAGACTTGGCAAGAACGAACGTATTTGAGGACGTCTCTCCTCATCTTCGGCCAGTAAAATCTCTCTTTGACCCGGGATAAAGTTTTAAAATAGCCTAAATGGCTACAAGTAGGAGGTTCATGACAGGATTTGAGAACGTCGTGTTTCTGGGGAGAAGGTACTAAAATTTTCCATTCTATTTCGTTAGATTTAAAAGGTAGACAGGTAGGTACATACTTATAAACATATTCATTTTCTACTTTCCATTGGGGGAAGTTATCTGGATTAGCGATAATTTTTGACCGTAAGTTATCATACCAGGGCTCGATTCTATTTAGATCAACATCGAGAGAAGCTAATTCGGGACTTACAGGAGTTTCGTCCAGAGGGACTTGTTCGTGCATTCTACTGAGTGCATCCGGTACTTTATGGCAGGATCCCTTTCGGTGAACAAGAGTAAAGTTATGTTGTTTGAGGCGCATGGCCCAACGACAAAGACGACCAGAGGGATTTTTGAGGGTAGTCAACCAGAGAAGGGAATAGTGGTCAGTGATGACGGTGAACTTGGTTCCTTCAACGTACGGACGAAATTTTTCAATGGCGAAAAGGACGGCAAGGCACTCACGTTCTGTGACAGAGAAATTTCGCTCGGCTTTAGTCAGAGATCGACTAGCGTAACATATAACTTGTTCGCTATCATCTAATTTTTGCGTCAAAACAGCTCCAACTCCAGTATCACTGGCGTCGGCTTGAACGACGAAGGGTTTCGAAAAATCTGGTTGAACCAGTACGGGGGCAGATACTAAGGCTTGCTTGATTAAGATAAAAGACTTTTCAGCTTCAGGATTCCAAGTAATGGTTTGTTTCTTTTCTTTTCCTTTACCCTTTAGGAGATCGTTTATTGGAGAGACAAGGGTAGAGAAATTTTTAATAAAACGGCGGTACCAAGAGCAAAGTCCAATGAAGCGTTTAATTTCGGTAGTGTTTGTAGGTCTGGGATAGGTTATCATAGCAGATATTTTTTCGGGGTCCGACCGAAGAGAATTATCACCAACGATATAACCGAGAAACTTAAGGGAAGTTTTGAAGAACTCGCATTTATCTACGTTAATGGTAAGATTTGCGTCCTTTAGCTTTTCTTTAACTTTAGAAAGAAGAGAGATATGTTCTTCAAAGGTAGGGGAACATACTATTATATCGTCAAGATAACAAAAAATAAAGGGTTCGAATTCAGGTCCGAAAATTGCATCTACTAGACGTTGTTGTGTTTGTGCTGAATTACACAAACCGAAAGGCATAACGGTAAATTGGAATAACCCTCGACCTACTACGGCGAAAGCAGTTTTTTCACGAGATGATTTTTCCAAGGGGATTTGCCAGAAAGCTTTCTTAAGATCAATAGACGAGATAAATTTTGCACCTCGTAAAAGAGAGAGGATCCTATCGATATTTGGAAGCGGGTAGGTGTCATGTTTAGTGACATCGTTTAAAGTACGACCATCAAAACAAAAACGAAATTCGTCATTTTTCTTCCTAACCAACAAAACGGGTGAACACCAAGAACTACAACTGGGTTCTATCACACCTAGCTGGAGCATTGAATCTAGTTCTTTATTTAAGATATTCGACATATATGGAGACATAGGGAAAGGACGTCGCTTGAATGGTTTTGAGTCGCCTGTATCTATTGTCATTTGAATTTTATTTGTGCGGCCTATACCTTCAGCGCTACTAACTTCGTTAAAGTTATTAATAATTTTGTTCGCTAAGGTACGGTCGGTTGGACTAAGAGATTCTAACGAACAAAGATGCGGGAAGATAGCTTCTGGATTGGCCATAGGAAAAGGATGATTTGGTTTGTCGGACTTAGTATTCCATTGGTTGGTATTAAAATCAATTGAGAGACAAAATTGTTCAGCAAAATTACTTCCAAGGATAAAAGAACACGGTAAAGAAGGCACTACAAGGCATTGAATTACTCTAAAGACATTATCGGCAAGAATAGGTAAATCTATGAGACCAGTTACTTTTTTATTGGAACCGTCTGCTAGAGAAACTGTCGAGTTAACGGATTTATTTATTGGAATTTTATTTTGATTAAGAAAAGCGAGACCTTGTTGTCCGGCACACGTAATGGAACAACCGGTATCCAATAGTACAGTAAAATCTTGATTGTAGATATTTACAGATATGTAGGGTCTTTTATCAGTCTTTTTGGAGATCACAAGGGGACAGACTTTATTATGAGAAGGAAGACGATAGAAGTTTCTAACTTCCGTAAGGTAATTTTTCCACTCATTTTCGGTCAAGCGGTAGGAGTTTCTATGCGAAAAGTCTCGGTTCTTATTCCATTGTTTTCGCTGACGGGAGTTAAAGGTACTTCGGTGAGATGTAGGAGAACGGTAATCTCGAGGTAAATTATTCTGAATTCTATTTGAAGAATAACTGGAGGATCGGGAGATATCGGACTTTTTGGGATGTCTGGGAATAGAATAGCCGATAGTATTTATTCCGTACGTTAGTTTTTTGGAGGATTACAATTTGTACATTGTGGGAAGGTAACTTGAGATTTTCCACATCGATAACAAAATATTTTCCTCGGACGACGACATTCACGGTGACTGTGTCCTTTGCCTTGGCAATTCCAACACGCAGTGGAAGAGTTTGGCTTAGAAGTTAAGGGAGGTACGTAATTCTTGCCCGAAGAACGGTTCGTGGGAAAGGTATTACTAGAAAAATTGTTTCTAGACTGAAAATGTCTCGGAGGGTTTCTCTGGGCATCCCTTTGGTTTTCTACGCTAGAAATAGAAGGAGAGTCACGTTTGAAAACTGAGGCAGCATTTATTTCGACGGTATTAATGAGAGAAGATAATTGGTCTACGGTATCCACCGTACTAGTGGCTATCATAGTAGAATATTCCGGTAGGAGATTTGAACGAATATAAGAGATTATGGTTTTTTCGGAGGGCTGTCTCGGTAATCTCTTTATTAAATTAAGTATGTCTGCTTGATACAGAACGAAAGGTTCATTTTTTCTTTGCTTACGGCTTTTGATCTGATCCCACAGTTCGTCTTCATAGCCATGCGGAAGGAATGTGAATTTAAGTAATTCGACCAGTTGTGGCCAAGAGGTAAGTTTAGATTTAACGCTGCTAAACCATTTAGCTGCGTTACCTGAGAAAAATTCCACGGCAGATCGGAAAAGTATCGCATCGGGAATATCACGCGATTCAGCAAGATTTTGAATTTTTTCCAAGACACTAAATAGATGCTTAGGATCACCGGAAAATTTAATATTCCAATCACCTACATTGACAGGAGTATTAACATGGACGATAGGGTTAATGGCTGGCATAGGAGCTTGTGAAGTTAAAGGTATATATGCAGGATTCGAGTCGGTAGTGATTATTTTATCATCTAGGTTTGCTTCTAACAGAAGGCAGGTAGAGATAGCTTCGTCTTTAAAATTCGATTCCACAGGTTTCTGTGGATCTGGGGTTAGACGTTGTAGTCTTAGGGAAAGATGCAATAAATGGGCCTTTGTTCTTTTGTAGACAGAATCACTAGGGTTTCCTTCAAATTCAGAAATAAGATTTTCGACTTCGGAAAAGATAGTTTCGATCTGGCTTGATTCATCTTCAAAGATAAGGGGATTTTCCGTTAGATCGATAATCGGAGTGGCTTTCTGAAGGGCTTTCTTAAGGATAGATTTTTTTTCGGAAAGAGTTCTATTTGACTTAATACCTCTGATTTTCAGTTCGTAATCGATCTGATTTACCTTGAGATAAGAGATAACAGAAGAATCCATTTTTAAACTCGTTTAGATAAAAAATAGTCGAGAGAAGAGAAGATACTTATATTTGAAGACTGCGTTGCGGTGCTATTTTTTACCATTTAGCTACCACATTGGACGATATTTTCTTGCTGTTAGCTACCACATTGGGCGCCATTCTTTTCTGTGTACCCTCTGGATGATCGATTGAAGGTTACACAAAGAACGGTACTAGGCTCGGGCTTCAGTCTGGTAGAGGTATCTTGGTCGGGGTTCTTGTTACAGCTCAAATATCACGGATCAATTAAGGAAGTACTTACGACACAAAGACAAGAAGTTAGAAGAGAAGATAAGAGATAAGAGAAGAAAAGTTATTTGGGCACCACCCTATTTTTAGAGGAACAGGGAAACCTTAAGGCATAGAGAATACGATAATGAGAAAGATAAGATACAGTTAAGATACGCGAGAATAAAATAAACCGTGAGAGAAAAGGTATCTTGATCGTGCGGTACACACTCAATATTTCGACACAGATACACTAATTATACGATAAAACAAATAACATAAATCAGTAAAAATGCCTGAAAGAGATACACCATGCACAATAATATATATTCATATCATAACAATAAAAATAAAAAAGCAAAAGGTTCGTCAACAAAATTATATTGAGGTATATAAAAAAAAATACACTATAACAATCTTTACGGCACAGTTAGATGACACGAGATAAGTGATTGATTAATTTATAATCGAATAAAAACAAAAAATATTTTTTTTTGGGAAAGTAATTCTGCATAACGTAGTATTCTCAAGAATAGAAGAAAGCAAGGGACATTATAATAGTCAATATTCGTCAAACAAATTATTATTATGCCTTGAGAACACTTAAACGTTTACCAAAAAATTTTTTTATTGAATGTGATCACCTCAAATCTATATATGAAATTTAACATAAATATACCCTACATTAATATAAAAGAAATGGTCCGTAATTTATACATATATTATATCGTAGGTTCAAACTCACAATAGTTCGTTCCGTTTAACCATAAACAGCAAGGTCACTAAACTAAACGTTATAAATCAAATTCTTACGGTTTAGGTATCAAAGTTGAGCTTTAGTCAATAAAATTTACTACTCACAATTAATATGCCACAGGTGGATACAGATAGTGGCGTTAGGCCTTCAATAAAGTCACTTGACACTTGGTCCTCGGCAACAGGTAGCTACAGCAACGAATTACGGTTTTCAATCCGTCTCGGGTTGATTTCGGCAGACGAGAAGATAAACAGCCAAACAGGAATAGCACAGGTAATAATCGGTAGTAGAGATGAATGATGAATAATGCACAATGAATAGTGAATATTAAATAATGGCTAATGGCTAATGGCTAATCGTTAATGGCTAATGGTTAATCGGCAAACAGAAGTGACCTCGTTCCTTCGAAGTGGAACACGTCTGTTGGACAAAAGAGAAAATATTTAATATAGGACTCACTGTGTAAAGATAAATAAGGGTGAATTGAAAATCCACTTACCGCCGATTGTCGAAGATAAGACCGCTTGCCACAGGAACCAACTTGGAAATGAATATCGGATTGTGAATTTAGAAGGGCTTAGACAAGCGAAGGTTGAAAATAGGGAAGGGATATTGGCTGAAGGATGCCACGCGAAATTGACATTAAATATCCGAGATATTGGGGTTCATTTTCGTAGCGTTTACCAATAGAAAGTAAAGTTTCTACGAAAAACAACTCTTCTGATTTTCTGAGAAGGTAGCTCGGAGATTTCACAATAGGTCCTTTTTCCTTTGTTATTAGGAAAGATTTTTATGTAGCAAAACAAGATAAAAAGAAGAAGAAACATTTGGCGAAGTTATTTCTTTGTTAAAAAAAGGCGTAACAAAACGAAGATATGCAGGCATGGGCGGCGTGAAAATAGTTTATTAAAGGGAATAATTTAAAGAAATTATGAACATGCTTCAGATGTGCATGCTGGCTGCCATTGAGAGCATGATCCCTCAATGGCCCCTCCTTAATATGTCTATGAAGATTTTTTTCTATTGCCTTACACAGAAATGGTGCATTGGCCTATATGATTTATGCCTATATGACCCTAGGTAGGGCCTTGCCTTGTTCTATTTTGTGTATGTCCACCAGCCTTATAATTGTCCAAGTCTTTGGTATATAACCTAAGCCTAGGCTAGCCATAAATATCTTTTTTAAGATGGACAATAAGATGTCCAATCCTTTTTGTAGTAGGGCAGGAAATATTCCATCTCCCCTGACGCTTTAAATGGAGAAAAGTAGTTTATGGCCTACTTTACATTCTCCGGTTTGATGTGTATTGCAGAGAATTCAGAGTCTTCTTTCTCTAGGACGTTTAGGTCGTTTTAGGTTTTGAGCCTGAGTCTGCTCATCAATTGTTGATTCTGGGGAGTGCTTCTGTAATAAGAGCTCTAGGATTTCCTCTTTCGATTCGGCAAGGGTGTTCTCCGGCCTTTTAAACAGGCCTGGGCCCTGTGCCAAATTTTTGAAAATAATCTTGTGGATTTTAGTGCTGGCAGATATATCTGAAATGCTCTGCCAGAACCTTCTCTAAGATTCCCTTTTCGCTCTTCTTATCTTTTTGTATCCAGTAAGAGTTTTCCTGTATATTTCACAGTTCCCGAATTCTTGCGCCTTATTCGATAGCCTCCTTACTTCTTTGCTTAGTTTTTACAGTTTTCTGCTCTACCAATTCATTTGTCTTTGAACTCCCAATCAAAACTCAAGTTTTGATTGGGAGTTCTCCTCCGGATATGATGTGAGTGATCCGAGCTCGACGGTTCTTTCGACACATGCCAGTTAACCCTTTTTTTTTACTAATTTGTTCAGTTCTTATAGTTACGTCAATAACGTCCTGAATTTTTTTATCGTTAAATGTAGGTTCATTACCTTCATTCGTTGGTTAGTGTTCGATTACTTTTCGAATTGCCAAAGAAGGGGATCTGTTGCCGCTCTATCATCTGGGAAGTATGAAGACTATATCCCGTCTGTCCGCTTCCTCTCATATACTGATTTGAACTGCAATCACATCTTCCATCCAGAAACTTGAAAGTAAGATGTAATTAATATCTTCCCTAAGTACTATATACGCTCTGAGTTTTATTCCATTTAACAATAAAGTACCTTAGTTAAGACGGATCCTAGGCCGCCAATTCGGCCTGGCTCAGTAGCCCAAGGCTCCTGGAATAGTGCTACATCTGTAGCTTCATTTGCGAAACTTCTGCCAATGGTATATGAAGCAGCCTTCGCACGTTGAAGATTCGCCTGTATGAATTTAATTATTGTTTCCTTTTGGAGAGTCCTTTCGCTTTCGCTGGTGTTGGCCTTGTGAGGAAGAGAATGTTTCCGCTTTGTCTTTGCCTTGTCCGCTTAAACTTGCCGTAGAGTGTGACTGTTCTCCCTTTGCTCTCGTTTTCTTCGGCCTTGATTGTTCAGGGAAAGAAGATTGTTTCTCCTGGCGTCCTTTGGTCTGATGATGATATGATCAAAGCCGAAGAAGGACCTGAAGTTTAATTTCCACAAAAGCTTCATAGATGGATCGTTTATTCAGAAAGTCCAGGCATTTCTTGAACCAGATTTCTGACAGTGGACTATTTTCCAGTTCTGCGTTCTCAATCCCCGATTCATCCTCTTCAGTCCGAGTCAAGCCAAGTTATTCTACATACCTATGTAGTTTTTACTTTAATAATTTAGTGTAAAAGTTTATGTAAAAATCTACTTTTTTTATTTGTGGAGCACTAATTTTTTTAAGGATCTAAGAGTTGTAGTACAATATAATTGTGTCAACATTGTAGTGTTGAGGGCCCTCACAGGTTATTATCAGCCGGACCAGTTGAATCGTAGTTTTTTAACGAGCCCACCTTGACCCCGATCACTCCTTCACCATCTCTTTCACGTTGAGGCCCCAGACATGGAACTGGTATAGCAGTTGATGAGTTTATAATAACACTAGTATCCTTATACTCATCATTTGACTTCTTTGCTGAGTTTCACGTTTTACATCAAACATTTTTATATCAAACTTGAAACTTTCTTTTGTGGACTTATGTACATATGTCGGTTGATTATAAAGAATTACTTTTACTTAAGAATTACTTTTAAAAATGCTATACCAGGCCAGCTCTTTACAGAAACAACTCTCTCTCTCTCTCTCTCTCTCTCTCTCTCTCTCTCTCTCTCTCTCTCTCTCGCTCTCTCTCTCTCTCTCTCTCTTTCTCTCTCTCTCTTTTTCAGAAATAACACTGAACAATAAGTTCTGCATGTAGTGCTCCATATTTTTTGCTTTTCAATTAGCAACAAATAGACTATAAATTTTTTTGCTCTAGAAAACCTATGAAACGTGAAATTTCAAAGTTATTCTATGTAAAATAATAATATTATAAGCTCATAAATTATAAAAATTGTGCATTGTTCAATTTTTACGACCGAAAGATACGACTATATATTCCCTTTGGCAATATTATTCCGTTCCAAAATTCGGTTTGTTCACGTCGAAAGACGAAATTGCATATAAACTATAATGAGCTCTGAGTAAATACCACAAAACCGGCAGTCTGATAGATATGAAGCATAAAGTAGACAGGAATCGTTATTTGGTTTCGTTTGAAACTTTTCTGGAGCTTCTCTTGATATACTGACAGCCAACTGAAATGTATATTTGTATCGACGAGTAGATGGAAAAATAGAAAGGTCAATTTGGGAAAAATCCTCTGTTAAATATATGTTTAACAATAAATGCGGCACTACAACTGAACGTGTCTATTAAAATATATGAACGAGTGAGAAAATTATTTTGAGGTGTAAAAAAATGCTACAATCGAACAATAACAGTGATAGGAAACCCTGACCATCATTAATTACCTATATTCATAAAGACAATCGCTGCAAACGTTGCAAAATATCTCTTGACACTTTTTCTAAAGAAGTACTGGAACACGAAAGTAGAAATCCGAAGATTTCTATTGACGAAACCAAAATTCCGATTTTTGCTTTAATCGGTGCCTTGTATAAATTTGGAAGGCAAAAAAGATAATGCTAAAGATGTAAGAGAGATATGGAGGATCTAAAAATTGCATTCCACAACATATCTTCTCATCTAAGCAAAAATCCTTGGCGAATTGGTTTCTTGTACTCATAAAGATTATATCGAAATAAAGAAAGATAGTTAAGATTTGATTTTACCTATAGTGCCTCTGTATATTCGCTTATACGTATTTCATCCTAAACGGACTGAATCCTTTATCAGAGCATAAGTGACCGTAAATCTCATGTGTGATTAGTATATTCAAAATATATTTGACCGATAAATTCTATTACTACCAAAAGATTCACCAAAAGATCACATTGGTGCCCAATACAGTTAAAATGTTCCAGCTATAATCATTATAGTTGTTATCATAATAATATACTCAACGCACTATGTATGTTACGGATACATACAGTTCCGTCCTTACAAATTAAAGGCTTTATATTTATTTATTTCATATGATATCCTGACGTACAGATTAAGAACGGTAAATAAATCAAATAATTTTCTTCACTTGATTACCCTGACTCGCAGAATATCATTTCTTACCATTTGCTAGAAACCTTTTCTCCGAATTAGGTTAGACACCTAACTTCTTTATCATTTGTTAGGATAAATCTACCTACTTCATTATTTCTGAAGTTCTTTCCATTCTTTTTTCACACATCGATACGATTTTTCTCCCAATGAGCTGCAACCCCTGGATAAAATCTAAAGCAGACAGGTCGGGATTTATCGATGGCGGCAGATAATAAATGTTGGAGGTGAATTGTAGAATATCGGTGTATTTTTTTATTCAAGAAGGAATTTTAGATGAGAAAGGACGTTTAAGTGTTGTAAAAAGGCAACTACAATTAACAAAAAAAAAAAAGACAAATAGATTTCTTTTTAATATATTATTATATACAGCCTGGGTCATAATCTATCGTCAGTATGGACCTTACGTGAGATGGAGTGAGAAACACCTATTTAAAAAGAGAGAGATATATTAGGTCCGCCCTTTATATCGTCGAAAATGCATTAGTGGAAATAATAAATTCAACAGAAGAGGGGAAGTTCAACGTTGCCAAACTTATTGGTTTTATTTGATCTGTTGTCTTTTTAGCATCTGAAAAATGTTCTAAGATAATCAAATTTGAGCGAATTTATTTAAATGGCAGCTTACTGTTTTTTATTGGGAATATGCCACAATTTTACTTGTATCATCAACATCATCATTCTGGCTTTACTCTGGCTTTACAACCCTGCGTGGGTCCTAGACTCCTCAAGAATTTCTCTTCAGTCGTCCCTATCCATCGCCTTTCTCCGCCAAGCACGTATTCCCATATTTCTCATGTCTTCATCGATGTTATCAACGAACCTTGTTCTGGGTCTTCCTCTTCTTTTCTGACCAATGGGTCTATCAAGGAGCGTTTTTCTAGCTGAGTCATTTTATAATATGTTTTACGATATCAGGTTCCTGATTTTACTTTACAATAAGTTTTTTTTAACATTTCGATTTGCACTTCGGAAATCGTTTTATATAAATAATATTTATTAATGTTTCGTATTTTAAGTACGATTTCCGAATTGGAAATCTCAAATCAAAATAAGTTTATTTTAAAGTCACAGTGTCTTATTCCCAATAAAAATAATAAACTGCATTATGACATCAGAATAAAAAAGCTCCATACAAAATTAATTTGGCAATGTCGCGTCGTCAAACTTACGACACTTTGATTTTAATACTGTCGTAACGAGCAGAACAGAACTAGTTTGGTATGTCATGCGTATTGCATGGGTTCGTGGGTTGGTCTTTCATAAAGCATAATAAATAAAGACAGTACTAGTAAAGCATTAGGAAGGAGTAGGTGTATTATATTAAATTTAAACTGGACGAAAAATTACGTCTTTTAATTAAAAATAAGATATTATTTGGTATTTTCCAAATAATATCTTTGAAACCATATTTTTGTTTAGATTTTTTGGAGGTAGGTAGTAGGTGTGGAAATAAAAATTGTTCTATAAAAATGAAATAAAATAAAAAATAATTCCAACACTGCTGTTTAAATTAAAAATAATTCCAAACAATTAGAAATTCTAAACCAAATAAAATTCTTATGTAAAAAAATATTCAAACAGACCACCAAATTGTAATGAACAGCAACCAAATCTATTATACAACGCATTTCTCATGGCGTTCATCTGCCGATATGTTTTGGCTAAGTTAGATTATCTTTTCCTTCACTTCCTCCAAGTTGGTGGCTAGCTCGAACTCAAGCCTCTAAAATTTCGTTTTCGATGGAAACGGATGGATTATGTTTCTTGTGAATTGTAAAGGAGGACTCATCTGTAAACAAAATATTTTTCAAAAAGTTATGATTTGCATGGCATCTCTCCATCATAATTTCACAAAATTGCATCCGTTTAAATTGATCATCAGGAAATATTTCTTGAGTTGTCTGCATTTTATAACAATGGTAGTTGTTTCTTTTCAAAATATTCATCACTGTTTTTGCATTCAAATCAACTTCATCGGCAATTTGTTTACTTGAACACGGCGTAGCTTCAGCCAATGCATAAACTTAAATTTCTCTAATTTCTCGTTCTTGAGAAACTTTCTTTTCGCGAGGTTAATCTGATGCGCAGCATTTTTTACATCTGTCATTAGTAAAGCCAAACTTTTCAAATTGATGAATAATGGCCAATACAGTTTTTTCTATAAGTATTGGCCTATTTTTAAAAGCCATAATAAATAAATTAATAGTTTCTTGTACTGAATTGCCCCCAAAGTACCATTTTATTATTTGTACCCATTCTTCAGTTGTATAAATAGTCGGCATATCAAATTTTTATCTTCGCACTTACGCGGTTACCTCCAAAAAGATATACATACACGGTTACACGGCAAGTAGTTTTACTATTCGCCTTAATAATTAAGACCACACAATTTTTAATTAAAAAAGGAGAATATTATAATGTTGATCGCATCCACAGATCGCATCCTTAGACAAGGACCTTTTTTAAGATCACATCAAATACCTTGGAATAGTTTAGAAAAGATTAAATTGAAACTAAAATGAAACTTTTATCTCCTAATTTTCGAGATGATAATAAATATTCTATTAACAGCATACAAAATTTTAACAATTAAGCTTGACTATTGTGCAACAATATATGGTTCTACATATCGAATTCTTTTAACAAGTTGGATGATGCTATTTTGTAACTTACTTTTACGTGGTCCCAAATTAAAAAAATAGAAAAAACGGTATGCTGTTGCTAATAATTACGAATAGTGATGTTTTATATGTAATTGCTATTTCAAATAATTAAGAAAAGGTAAAAAAAACTGACGTTTATTAGCGGTACTGATTTTCGGCATTCATATCCGTGTACCGTTGTCGTATACGCATAGCGTTCGGCCTGTCTCGTATGAGGAACGGACGAATGGCGATGTTGCCAAAATTATCTTGTTTTATTGGAAATTAGGTTACAATTTCGTCAAATAAAAATGCAAATCTGTAAATTTCTCATGGATTTAAGAAATTTTTTACCAGTATTTGTGTCAATTACTGCTTTATTTTTAACATCATCATCCAGTTTTGAATGGCAATATAACCCCGCCACTGATCGCCAATTTTTTGAATCAATTTAATGTTTTAATTCAAATATGTAATAAGGCAACCCTGCCGCTGTTTCTTACGTATAATCATGATCATGCTGCATCAATAATCATGAAAGAAACAGACATAATAATCAGAATTTTGAAGTTCCATAGGGCATAAATTCGACCTTTATACTTTTCCAGCCACACTTGGCTGTTGCCTATGACACCGAGGCAAATTGCCAATTAAGTCAACTTTCAATTTTTTGAGAAGACATAAGCTCAACTTTGGCGGTTATACACTCTGTTCAACAAAATTCTTAAATAAACTTTTTGAAAACGATTTCCAGAATGAGAAATCAATTCGAAGCCCAACCGATGGAGTTTTAACATTGTCATACCGCTCTTGTGAGCCGGAGCATTATCTTGGAGAAACAACACATTTCTCTTTTGCATTTCCGGCCGATTCTTACTGAGTTCCTACTTCAATTTGTCCAATAGTGCACAATAATATTGGCTATTAAGTATAGTCAATTAAAATTATGGCTTTGCAATCCCAAAATACAGAGTCTATAACCTTTCCGATCCCACTATTGGTCGCTACAGAGCCCTTTTGCAAGCTTCAATCCACTTTTTCTTTTTTAAGTTCCATCTTCTATCGAAGGTTGCAAATCATCATGGCTATGCGGACTCTGTTGACTGCCGCTCTAAAATGTTCTGCACTACTGCATTCAAACCATTCCCTCAAGTTCTTAAGCCACGAATTTTGCCTTGCATAATCATCTGCAATAATGAGTATCTTTGCCCTCTCATAACATGGCCTAAGTTTTCTTCTTTTAATAGTCAATATTTCAGATTCACTTCCTATTGTTCTAGTAACTTCTACGTTTGACATTCTTTGAGTCCATGATATTCGTAGGATTCTTCTGCAACATCAAAATTCAAAGGCGATCAACACTTATTTAGATGCACTTGTTTTAATGTCCATGCTTCCAAGCCATAAAGGAGACGTAAGTATTTACTACTCGCTCTTTACTATTTCTTGTGTCCTCTGCCAATTCACACACATTCATTTTACGATGAGCTATGGAATATCTTCACATTTTCCGGTGTAACTGCATCCGTTCAGTGCGTGGTTCATCCAATGTCGACATACTACCACTAAGAAATTATTCACAACCAAAATTTTACAGTATTGTCAGCGGTTCTTTTGTTTCCGTCGTCATTTTATTTCTCAAATATAATGTTTATTGCGAGATTAAAAATCGTTTTTCTTCATATACGTCATTTTTCCAAATTTCCATTTTTCATTTTTCCGGTATAACTGCATCCGTCCAGTGCGTGGTTCATCCAATGTCGACATACTACCACTAAGAAATTATTCACAACCAAAATTTTACAGTGTAGTCAGCATTTCTTTTGTTTCCGTCGTCATTTTATTTCTCAAATATAATGTTGAGAGATTAAAAATCGTTTTTCTTCATAAACGTCATTTTTCCAAACACGTCAACTTTATGCAGCTGTCAATAATATACTAATGGCTGTATCGCGCTAAAATTTGACACGCAAGTGTAAAAAAGGTTAGATTTTCGAGAATTCAAGTTTTTTTTAGATCGCAACGCCCTAATCGGCGAAGGAGATTGCTTACCATACCACGTGATATGTAAAACGAATTCACAGGGCCGCCAATTTTCCGGCGTTGCTAGTTAAATTATTTGCGTTACAGTTGCACATAAAAAGTTCAGCGAACACAGGATTCGCTGTTAGATAGAGCCCGACACAAGTTTCATTGTATAAGCAAATTATAATTAAAAGCCACATCATATTAATGAAAGTTGATTTTGTAGAGAAAAAATAAATTTAGAACAGTGGACAATATGGTTCTGTATCAGAGAAAAAAGAAGTGTCTGTTTTCTAGTAGATCCAACAGTGGATTTAACACATTTTTTGACACAGGTTTATGCTATTGGACTACATTGAACCTAAATTTTTCCAACGTTCTTCCTTCAACTCATATCCTCTAGCTACAGAATGCTCTTCCTATATTGTCTCATTAATAAACAAAAAGATCCATAACTATTCGTCTGAGCTAGTTTACTAAAAAGCCACTAGAAAATTATATTCATCGACCGAGTGAACCGTAAAAGATTCGAAGTTTAGTCGCCTGTAGGTGATTAAAATGCCATTTAGGACGCTTTAAGTGACATCACGAACAGAGGGGAACGTAATCGGGACGTACTCCATCTACCAATTGCTCTTAATTGATAGAATGAACCAGGAAAACTGATGCAAATTTCGGAGCCGAGCTAAAAAGATTCGTTCGTTTTAATTTTCTAACTTTAAGTTTGAAATGGGAGAGATGTTACTTGGAGATCAGTTATTTTGTAACTGATATTTAAAGTTCCCGTAAATAAACAGAAATGTTTGGTGAACGGTTCCTAAATATTTTATCAGGTTATGAAAGAAATATTAAGAAAGTGTGATTTGTAATTGGTATATAAATTATATAAAACTTTAAAAATAGCTGTTTAAAAAACAGGAATGAGAGACGCTTTATCTAGAACTATCCCATTATCCTATTTAATAACAGGTATAGTCAAGAATTAATACACGCTAGCTTTTTTCCTTTTATACGTTGTTTTTTGTTTATGACATTATTTTAACAAAAATGTCTGTAACTCATAGGCGGGTCCACAGCGGGTGCCGTGGAACCCACACTAACTTTCGAGGGGCGCACAAATTGGAATTGTTCACTTCTAAAAACAACTCACCTGTTAACGTTGTGAGCAATATAGTATTTTTCATATAAAAATGCGTGCACAACATTTAAGATTTACGACGTCAGAACCCCACAGCGTTGCCAAAACATCAGAATAGTTAGTAAGTTAGGAATTTTTAAAATGTCAACTATTTGTCAAACTATTATATAACAGTAAATGCACTTAGTTTTAAGACCACTGCAACACACTAAAATACATAAGAAATCATTTTAATACAAAATTATATATTCTAAATTTTAAAATTAACTCTTTTAGATCAATAATAGTAAAAATGTCGCGCCAATATTTCTTGTTCAAAATAATCTATCTTATATGAAAGCTTATCAGCTTTCTACAGACTATTTAGTTGTTTTGGCACAGCACAATCACAATACACAACAATAATTAGTTTTTAAAGCTATTAATCTAAATTTAATATATATTAATAAATACAATTTATTAATATATAATATATTATGATCAAATAGTGTAAGAAATCAAAACATAAACAAAATTCTTACTCTAAAAAAGCGACAACAATTTAAACAATTTTGCCACATGCTGAACTGTCAAAAAATTTGAAGTATTCCCGTATCAGTTGCGTACAATTGTCTAATATATTTAATTAAAATTATTATTTTGTGGAATATTAGACTTAAAGAGTTATTTCATAAAATTTATATTATTAATCATAATAAATATTTTTGGTTATTTAATCAATATAATTCTAAAATTCCCAATATAATAATGATTACATTTTTCTGATTATTATACCATGTTGACGCCTATGAAAGATCGAGCAGTTCCGTATGGGTTTCGTATTATTAGCTGTGTTAGGAAAATTTGAACTCATAAGGTTGACGTTCTGGAAATTTTAAATATGTGACGTCACTTTACATAAATTGTGACGTGCACGCATGTTTATATGAAAAATACGATATTAAATAAATGGGATATTTTTTGTACGAATAAGCAATAATCTAATATAAAACAACGTAACTCGTTTCAAAAATTTACTGTTCCAACAAATATATTTTGAATTTAAAAAATTATTTTAAAAAAATTTGAGCTGTTTTTCATATATGAAAATATCACTGTTGGAAATTAAAAAAAAAGTTTGGCGGGAGTTGGGTGCAAGTTTCAGCATTGGAACCCAGAGTAAAAGAACTTGCCACGCCTATGCTGAAATTTCTAAAATTTAATCCGTTATCTAGTTATCGTTAAGTAAACAAATTATCGACTGTCGTAATTCTTCTTCAATTTATACAAACGAAGCTGTACATAGTAGTACAGAAGCAAGAAGCGAATGGAAGAACATTTTAGTGGAAGCCAATAGCATAACTAAGTAATTGTAGTACAAAAAGATCAATGCGAATTAATACCCCGCGTCAAATGAAAAAATCAAACTCTCCCAGAATAACTCCATCGAAAAATCATGCTGATAATGTTGTTGAAACAGACAGCAGCAACACGACCTAGAGCAGCAACACGACAACAACGCGTCGTGTTCAGGAATTATCGCAAACCGGATTACCACAATCTGGACCTTCACGTTATAGACACCTGTTATTTTACCGAACAGTTCCCCAAATTACCTGTTATTCCCACCACTAGTCCAGGACTGCAGGCTACTATGGTTATTTTAGCTTTACGACGGTAGATTAGCATTTAATGATAAAAGTAATTAAACTAGTACACAGGGCGTGTGGAACTGTTTGCGAGAAGTAAATAGATTAACTTTTTTCACCGTTACATACGAAATGTATGTATGTGCTCCGAATAATCTACAAAAGTTTTGTAGATACATCGTTAAATCTGCAGAGCAAAAGGCAGACGGTGCATTTTGCGGTATTTGATATGCAACTAAAATGGTTTTTCAACTTATCCTCTTATTTGTACACGGAGATGGAAAATATACCTTCATCTCTTTCTGTAACTATTACAGTTCGTTGTAAATAATAATATTATTATGAAAAAGAGCCATAAGTGAGTCATAACTTAAAACAAATATTAACATTGTATCTTACAAATGTAAATGTTACAATTAATTACTATTTAAATGGGAATAAGCCACAATTAAAGGTTAAAATACGTTTATTGACGTTTCAATTTCCACTTCGGAAATCGTTCTATAAATACAAACATTAGTAAATTAAACAAATTTTGTTTTTTGTTACTTAGTGAAAAATTCTTCTAATAATTTAATTTTATCTGACTCATCTATATTGACAATTCAGACATACATTATATATTTTAAAGTAGACGACTTTAAAATGATATTGCCAATATTGTTGAGTTGCGTTCCTGGGACGACTTTACTTATAAGATAGTTCATTCGATTACATGAAATCAACTTTAACTTGAGAATATCCGTCAGAAAAGATCATAACATGTAATTCGTCTTTAAAAAGACAAATACATGCCATGATGACAGTAAAAATTCTCCTGTTAGTGTTTCCATAGTAAATTATGAGGGAAAAACCAGGAAAAAACCTCATAATACTATCCCGACATGGTAAGTATTTGATCGTGCATTTAGTTTATCTTCAATAAACACCAAATTCCGATTTTATATGTTTGTTATTTAAAAAACATAAATGATGTATTCTCTATATGTTACTGACTTACCAATACTGGTATTTTCCTTTTAATAACTTCGTCTTTCAATATGGGTAACCAGATCCTACTACATTCTGCCGAGGAATTCGCGACACAATTGGTCTCATTTAGCATAATTAGAGCCGCTTCTTTGATTTTTCTCTTTTTACCATCCGTTTCTTTTAGGACTATATTTGTATCATTCCATTGAACCCTATGTTCATAATTATTAACCCTATGTTACCCATATTGAAAGACGAAGTTATTAAAAGGAAAATACCAGTATTGGTAAGTCAGTAACATATAGAGAGTACATCATTTATGTTTTTTAAATAACAAACATATAAAATCGGAATTTGGTGTTTATTGAAGGTAAACTAAATGCACGATCAAATACTTACCATGTCGAGATAGTATTATGAGGTTTTTTCCTGGTTTTTCCCTCATAATTTACTATGGAATCACTAACAGGAGAATTTTTACTGTTATCATGGCATGTATTTGTCTTTTTAAAGACGAATTACATGTTATGATCTTTTCTGACGGATATTCTCAAGTTAAAGTTGATTTCATGTAATCGAATGAACTATCTTATAAGTAAAGTCGTCCCAGGAACGCAACTCAACAATATTGGCAATATCATTTTAAAGTCGTTTACTTTAAAATGTATAATGTATGTCTGAATTGTCAATATAGATGAGTCAGATAAAATTAAATTATTAGAAGAATTTTTCACTAAGTAACAAAAAACAAAATTTGTTTAATTTACTAATGTTTGTATTTTGAGAACGATTTCCGAAGTGGAAATTGAAACGTCAATAAACGTATTTTAACCTTTAATTGTGGCTTATTCCCATTTAAATAGTAATTAATTTAAAATGCCACAAGAAAATAGCTTCAGAACAATAATAAATGTTACAAAACATGTGACTTTTTAATTTCATAGATACCTTTAGCGGTACTTATCTATCTATGGTGCAAAAACTCTAACGCTGACAAAGTAGTTAATAAAAGATATGTAACAAAAAGGGGAATGTAGCATTCTATGATTTCTCAATAAAGAAATACGCCAAAGAATAAAAGCAATAGATGCCATACAAAATGTATGGCATGACTCGAAGTAGGAAATAGGGCTAGGCCACACGTTGCAATGTTTTCAGATGATCTAAGGATAAAGGCCTTATTAAAGACGACCACTAATCACAGGATCGAAATATGTTTAATCAACATAGCGTGTCTATAACCCCATTATTAAAGTTGATCCTTAAATTCTCCCTGAATATCTATTCCATTTCTGAAACTTTACTAGGAACGACTTTGCAACATGACTTATAAGAGATATTGTTCGATATTCTCTACCTTTCCTTTCTCTGTATCTTTGATAGATTAGCTTTTTGCTTCATCTTCGCTTACCTATTTGAAGTCTTGGTCTCTTGTTTTGTTGATTTTTGGTTCTTTGATAAATTCGAGTGTAATGGTATACTTTTGTAAGAGTACAACCTTTAAAGTCTCTACCAGTTTGTAACCGATATTCAATTCAAGCTATTTTGTTCTTAATATGGTAATATAAGGTTACCTGAAAAAATTGGTCGCAAATTAGGGTTTCCAGCTTTTAAAAATACTAAACTATTGCTTAAACGTTTCGGCTATTTGGCATTTTCAAGAAGCACTTTATTTTATAAACATTACATTATACAATTATTATATTTCATGTTTACACTCTTAAGAAGTTTAACATGGATTGAAAAATTGGTATCTGACATTGACAGATGACAGGTATCTTAAAACATGAGTGGTTCAGGGTCGAATCTTAAAATATCCGACATGGTGCATTTAAAAACAACTCAATTTATTAAATTATGATACATATTGGAACGATCTTTGATATCAGTCTTATTATTGATAGAATTTAGATCTTTTTTATGTGAATCATCTCCAATATGCATCTTTTGTTGTAAGTTTGTTCTTTTTCCAAAATCTGTACATTTTCAAAATCAAAGAAATGGCCATTTTCTAGAGAATGTTTGGTTAGAGCTGTTGTGTTTAATCTGTTGGTTTGTACGCAATGTTTGTGTGCAAACAGCTTTTCTATTCAGGTATTGGTGTGTTTGCCCAATATAATATGTTGTATTAGTCTTTACAATTTATTTTATAAATAACATTTGATTGATGATCTTTATTAACCTTGGATTCAAATTTTGAAAAATATTTTCCAGATGTTTTTGACGATTTATGTCCAATATATGGTTTGTTTGATCTAGTGACATTATTATTATTATTGCTAGGTATGGTTTGGGTTTGTTTCGGATTGGTATTGGAATTAACAAACAAATTGGAATATATATATATATATATATATATATATATATATATATATATATATATATATATATATATATATATATATATATATATATAGTGCGAGGATACTAGTCTTTGTTATAGCATACAAGTTTTAGGATAATAGAAAACAAACATTATCGAGTTAATATTAGCGTTCACAATCCCAATTACCCACAGATCAGTTCTGTTAATGTCCTGTAGCATCGTCTATTGTTCCATGATTGTACCTAAATAAATAAACAGCAATCAAGTGCCTAACAGCATTCGGGAGATGTATTAGTTTCATATTTACGAAAATTACTTGAAAGCCGACCAATTCCAGCCATGTTCGGATAACTTATTACATAATCATAATGGGAAACTACACAAATTTGTTCGACCTAGATCTGAACAATGGAAGTTGATGTAAGAAAGTTAGAGAACTCTACTAACCCCATTGTTATTATGAATTACCAAAATGATGCGAAAGAGGAAAATGGTGGGGTGATACAAACTAAGACACAAAAATGAAAAACGTAGATATAAATGCTGTATTTCACATCTGAATTGCTCGATTGAAGAATTAAAATTTTTATTACTACAGTTAAACATGGAAGTACCTATTGAAAGAAACAATAATTGATATGATTAGTTAGAAATAGAGAAATGCGCTCTAAGGTAGATAAATGGTCGGTACAAATAAGTGAAATATTAGAGTGACACCCGTAATTAAGCATTATTTAAGACAACCATGGAACGACAACTTACTGGAGGCACATTGAAAAACAGACAGAGTATGTCTACATAAAAAGAAAAAGAAGAAGTATTTTCTATTTCTCTTCGCTAATGAAGAACGCAGTCTATATTATGTCAGATCGCTCCTTAAGAGTGCTGAAAGTATCCATCATTGTCAGTTCTCCTTTAGCTCTTGGTGTCTGCTTTTGATAAAGGTGTAATATAATTTTTAGATATGTTCCGTCTCTTAGGTAGAAATACTTTTATGCTGGTCTCTCATAAGCCTATTTTTGAGAATCATTACTAATGTTGAGAGACGCCAGGCTTTGGGTCTATGTCCTGTCTTATAATAATATATGGATTTAAGGCAGATCTACCAAAAGATTAATATTATCTTCTTTAATTAGTTTTAACATGTCTATTGGTAGTTCATACAGTCCTTGTAACTGTTCTGTATTTTGTGTGTTTTGTGGTTTAAATCTCTTCTTCTGTTGTTATTTCTGATCACGCGATTCCTGTATTATCTTCGACCTGTTCTACTTTGTCGTTGTAAAATAGCTGTTTTATTTATTTTTTTTCAACTTTTTAATCTTCGTTAAAGATTACAGCTTCGCTGTAAAGGTTATATAACAATGAAGACAACACACACCCTGTCTTCTTATTTTAATCTCTATATATTCTGTTTCAAAATTTTCAATCTTAACGGTTGCCCAATATAGATTAATTGTAATACATATATGTCGATTTTAGTTTTTACATTGTTTTCTCTTAGTAGTTCTATAAGTTGCTGATGTCGAACTCTATCGAATACCTTCTGCAAATCAATGAAGCAGACATAGAGTTTCTGATCTATATCTAAACCTCTTTGTGCGAGTACATTAAAAGAGGAACGTGTTTCCCTCAATTTCTAGTATCCTGGACTTTTCTGTATCCTAACTGGGTACCAATTATATCTTCTTTTGTTTTTTGTATAGTCTTTCGTGCATTATTTTCAGGAATATCAGACTTATCAAGGACAGTGTTCTGTACTGGGAACATTATGTCGCAAGTGCTGTCTTTGGTACTGTTGCGTAAGTTGATAGTAACCATTCCGTTGAATAAGTCGAAGAATTCATGCATTCGTCAATGCAGTTAATTAGCGCAGCGGGTATCTCATCTGGGTCTACTGCTTTTCCGTGCTTTGCGCATTTCTTATTGCTCTAAGTGCTTGTTCTAACCGCATTGAGATGGAATTACAAAACATAATAAAACAAGGTGGATGGATAATTTTTTAACGTAAAATAGAGACTAATGAAAAGGCAAGAGGACGCCAATGTCCAAAAATGTATAATTGATTTAGCTTGTTACTGAATATATAACGTTGAAACGTATTATTTTGCCTTAATTACTAAGTACAATTATAAAATAACTGATTTTATAAAAAAGACAAATTTTTCTTAATCGTGTGATATGCCAAGTTAATGTAGGAAAAATACGTCCCTGACATTAATAAACATTCAGACCACCATTACTCCAATTGTTCTTTACAACATTGCTTAATCTACCCATCCAGTTCCAGCTGAATTGCGGACATAAATACTATAATCAAAACTCGAAATTGATATGACTCATTCCATTATTCCACAATAAAGGACGCACGCTCGTTTAGTTAAAAATATACAACACAACAACTAATGAAGTAATTAGTAAATGTGCAGCTG
Organism: Diabrotica undecimpunctata; assembly: GCF_040954645.1. Classification (NCBI taxonomy): domain Eukaryota; kingdom Metazoa; phylum Arthropoda; class Insecta; order Coleoptera; family Chrysomelidae; genus Diabrotica; species Diabrotica undecimpunctata. Next base: position 45,058,920 of record NC_092803.1, on the reverse strand, counting down.
AGAGGATTTGATATTCTGTTACCCCGTTTTTTGTTGGTAGTGATTTTTTGGCTTTATCTAGAGCCATATCTCTTTGACATGGATGAACTGAACTATATATTTTAGTCGATTAGAATGTGTTGATTTTAGCTCTCGATTTAATGTTTACTCAAAAAACAATCCAATCATCGGGTAGTCTGTCCAAGAAAAATATGATAATCGAATTCAAGATTATTAATACAACGCTCGACACAAAACCACACACCTTCATATTATTCATTATTAAATTAATATTTAGTACCTAACGTTGATTTACTGATTCATTCGATTGCTTTTCCATGAAAGTTAACAAATCGTTTATATAAATTTTTGAGAAAATACAAACATTTTTATTACCCTTTGATTCACTGGCGTAGTTAGGTTTTAGTTTCTGGGGGGAGGGGGGTTAAGAAAATAAAACGACTAAAAGTACATAAAATAAACCTTATATCATACGAAAAATATTAAAGATGTAAAAAATTGCTACAGAAAAAACCTCCTAAAAGTAATTGGGGAAGTCCTTTTTTGAGCAGTGGTACAGTATAGGCTAAATAAAAAATAACGTTCTGTTATTATTTCGGACTTCTTCTTTGGGTCCTGTCCGTTCAGAACGTTGGTGATCATTCTGGCTAAGATGACTTTGTCGGTTGCTATACGGAATGGCTGTGTTGAGATCTTTCTATACCATGCTCTCAGGTTAGCAAGCCAGGATATTCTTCTTCGTACTGGGGCCCCTTTTTCCTTCAATTTTACCTTGGAAAATGCATTGGAGTAGCTCATATCTGTCTTGATTTTTCATTATATGTCAAAAGTACTGCAGCTTACGGCCCTTCACGATGTTGACCAAATCCGCGGTTATGTTCATCCTCCGTAGTACCTCTTTATTGGTGACTGTGTCTGTCCATGTCCATCTTCAGGATCCTTCTGTATAACCATAGCTTAAAAGCTTGAAGTTTTGATAGAGTTTCCGCTCTCAACGTCCACGTTTCTACTCCGTACAAAAGCACTGAGTACACGTAATATTTCAGGAACATTATTTTTGTTTCTAGGGTGAGGTCATGGCTCTTGAACACAGAGCTCATAGTCAAGAATGCACTTTTTGCCTTTCCGATGTGACATTTAATCTCTTGGGTATTGTCCCACGACTCATTGATTGTACTTCCCAAGTAGTTGTACTGTGAGATACGTTCAATGCTCATTTGGTTCACATACAGATTTGCTCCAGTTATGTTTTCCTTGCTGATGATCATTAGCTTCGTTTTGCTGGTGTTTATATCCAGTCCATATGTTCTTCTTGTTTCCGTTATTTTGTTCATTAAGTTTTGCAGCCCTTCTATTGTATTGGAGAAGACCTATGTATCATCTGCATACCGCCGGTTATTGAGCTTGGCTCCATTTATTGAGATGCCTTCTTCAATATCTTTTCGAGCCTCTTCAAAAATGTACTCCGAGTGCAGATTGAATATCAATGATGAAATTATGCACCCCTGTCTTACTCCCCTTAAGATTTTGACCTGATCTGTATATTCTCCATCTATTCGGAGCACCGCTGATTGATTCCAATACAGGTTAGCTATTATTTTTCGGTCTCTTCCGTCAATCCCTGTCCTCTTCAGCACATCATTTGTTCATGCCTGACTTTCTCGAAATCCTTCTTCTTCACCACCATCAATATGTCCTTTACATTCTGCTGCTCTAAAGAAACTTAAGGTTGTTATGTTGAACCACGCACGTAGATTCTTCAGTTACGAAATTCTTCGCCTTCCTTGGCCTCTTTTTTCTTTCTACTTTTCAACGTAAAACTTTCTTTCGCTTAGCTTGGGAATCTTTTAACAGATTCAGTGTCAGAAACATACAACACCAAAATTCCTACCTATTACTATTAACAGCACATATAAACTTACCGTTGCAGACTATTTCATTAAAAAAGGTTGTAAATTCTACAAGGCCATGGGCCATTTTTAGGGAGCAGTTGACCCAACATGAATCACATATAAATCAATACTAAGTACAACAATAACACCTTTAGAAACTAAGCCGCCAATTCTTATCGGTACTCAAAGCATGGGGGTTCAAATTACCGGTTGCGCTTTAGATTTCTCACCCCTGTTCAAGCCGAAATGTACGGCGTTGCAAGATTTGCCGAAAATGGGGAAAAAGTTTGTAACGTTATAAACGTCACATCTCTATTAATTTATATTTAAATAATTATTTCATTTTAATTTCTTTATTAATTTATTAATTACTTTAACTTCATTTCTCTTTTTACTATTTTTTATTTAAAAAGTAGTTGGCGCCCTCTGTTTTTCTTTTCTTCCTCTCTCTTTCTTTTCTCTCTCTTTCTGTCCCGTACAATAAATATTCGCCCTCTCTCTTTCTGTCCGGTAGACTAAATATTCTGTGTTGACAGACAAGCTAGTTTCATGATCTCTATAGCAACATCCTATGATATCTGTGCTAACTTCATTCAGTCAGTCCCTTCCTATTTTCTGCCAATCACATTTAATGGTGGGATTATTTTTTGCCTCTTTTTAAAATTTATAAAAGAAGGCAAACATTATTATAAGACTCATTTTATGGTCTACAAATTCTCTTGGGGTAAGTACTTTCATTGTAATCTTTATTCTATAATTCTGACAGCATTTCCGATATTTGTAAGCTTACTTCTTTCGAAAGCACATTTTTCCGATTATATGCATTAGGTCTCTTTAACAGAATTTAACTAAGTAGTAACAATTATATTTTATTTTATTCTTGCCATACGCTGAATATCTATTCCATTTCTAAAACTTTACTAGGAACGACTTTGCAACGAGATATTGTTCGATATTCTCTACCTTTCCTTTCTCTGTATCTTTGACAGATTAGCTTTTTGATTCATCTTTGCTTACCTATATGAAGTCTTGGACTCTTGTTTTGTTGATTTTTGTTTCTTTGATAAATTCGAGTGTAATGGTATACTTTTGTAAGAGTACCACCTTTAAAGTCTCTACCAGTTTGTAACCGATATTCAATTCAAGCTATTTTATTCTTAATATGGTAATATAAGGTTACCTGAAAAAATTGGTCGCAAATTAGGGTTTCCAGCTTTTAAAAATACTAAACTATTGCTTAAACGTTTCGGCTATTTGACATTTTCAAGAAGCACTTTATTTTATAAACATTACATTATACAATTATTATATATCATGTTTACACTCTTAAGAAGTTTAACATGGATTGAAAAATTGGTATCTGACATTGACAGATGACAGGTATCTTAAAACCTGAGTGGTTCAGGGTCGAATCTTAAAATATCCGACATGGTGCATTTAAAAACAACTCAAATTATTAAATTATGATACATATTGGAACGATCTTTGATATCAGTCTTATTATTGATAGAATTTAGATCTTTTTTTATGTGAGTAAGTACTCTTGGGGTAAGTACTTTCATTGTAATCTTTATTCTATAATTCTGACAGCATTTCCGATATTTGTAAGCTTACTTCTTTCGAAAGCACATTTTTCCGATTATATGCATTAGGTCTCTTTAACAGAATTTAACTAAGTAGTAACAATTATATTTTATTTTATTCTTGCCATACGCTATTTGTTTAATTGTAATTTTGTAAAACGGCAAGGAAGTTAAACCTTTTTGATGTGTCTCTAATGCAAGCTGTTTCTGGTATTTTAGTTTATTGGGTTTATTGGCGGTTTTATTGACCACATCGAGTTTATTGACCACATTCAAAATCATGAAAATTTATTGACCAGATCGAATTTATTGGCCATATTGGATATTTAGTAACAACTTAGTCAGGACCTACAAACACATATTACTGTAGCTCTCCAGAAGACACAACATTTAATTGGAGGACCTAACATCTACAACACACAAGCAGCCCATCGAAGCAATAAGTATCACTTATTAATTGTTAAGCTTTGGCAGGGTTAATTATTGTTTATTTTTTATTCTTTTTAATAAATCTGTTCAGTTAAAATTTGCCTTGTCAGTTCAGGTCAGAGCTAAGAAGTTCAGGTTCAATCTCTAGTTTAAGACAAGACGAATTCACACTTGAGATACTGAGCTAAGCAAGGCATAGACGATAAGCTCCCATGGTTGATTGAGGTAATATTTTTATAATAGTACTTCAATTCTCTTTGGTAGTCTTATTGTTACAAGTTTTCCGAAAATAAAAAAAAATTCCTGCTCCTGGTACCAATATTTTTGTACTGCATTAGGTCCCAGGTCATTATTTTTGTATTACCTACCTACGTTCTTCTTCTTATTCCTACTTTATAAATAGGCAAAATGCCTGTTTTACTTCGGTTTTTAGCCTCAATTGACGTTGTCTGACCATCTTTTCCTTGGTCGTCCCAATGATCTTCTTCCATTTGGCGATTTGTCTCTTGCTATTCGTACTATTCTATTTTCTGTCATTCTTTCGATGTGTTGATTCCATTCCACTTTTCTTCTTTTGGTCCACGCGTTTATTTCCTGTATACCACATCTCGCTCGTATTTCCCCACTTCTTACTCTGTCTCTTGGTTCTACTCTCTACTTATACGAGTCTACTTATACTCAGATGTTGGTTTGTTATTTTTCGTAAGACTTTCATTTCTGTTGTTTCCAGTAGTCTTTGTGTTTTCGCCGTATCTGCTCTTGTTTCCGCTGTGTACGTCATTATCGGTCTTATTGTTGATTTATATATCCTGGTTTTCGTTTCCGTTGTGAGGTATTTGTTTCTCCAGATTGTGTTGTTGAGACATCCTGCTGCTCTGTTTGCCATGTTCACTTGTTTTTGTACTTCTTCTTCCACTTTTCCGTAGCTTGACAGTTTTATTCCCAAGTATTCAGTTTCCATCACTTGTTCTATTATTTTGTTATTTACGACTAGTTTACATCTTCCCGGTTCCGCTGATATCACTATCGCTTTAGTTTTCTCTGTTGAGATCTCCATGTTGTATATGAGCGCCGTATCTTCTAATTCTTTAATTAATCTTTGTAGGTTATCTTCATTTTCAGCTGTTATTATGGCGTCGTCGGCGTAGCATATTATCCTTATTTCCTTTTCTCCCATTCTATATCTTCTTCTTTTTTTAACTTTCTTTATGATTTCATCCATTATCAGATTAAATATTAATGGGCTCAGCGAATCTCCTTGTCTAATGCCAGTTTCATATTTGGTAGGTTGCGATAGTTTTCCTTTACATCTTACCATAGCTATGTTATCTTTATATATATTCTCAATGGTTTTTGTGACAGACACATATATGCTGGTTTGTCGTATTCCAGCGACTTTTCTTTTATTTGTCTTATTACTAAAACTGCATCCGTGCATGATCTTCCTGTCCGAAATTCTTGCTGTTCCTCTTGCAGAGATATTCGGTCGTTTATTTTTGTCTCTATTATTCTTGTTGTCAATTTGAGTGTTGTATTTAATAGATTTATTGCTCGATAATTATTGGGGTCTTTCTTATCTCCTTTTTTGAAGAACATCACCATGATCGCTCTCTCTTCATTCATCTGGTATTCTGTTCTTGGTGATTATTTTATTAATAAGAAGTTGCAGTTGTTGTACAAGATGATCACCTCCATATTTTAAGAGTTCATTTGGTATTTGATCTTCTCCTGGTGACTTTCTGTTTTTTAATTTGTTTATTCCTTCTTTCACATCGTTTTGGGAGATTTCGGTCTTTTCCTCAATTATTATATTTGGCGTTTCTGGTAAAGGTTCTTCGTTTTGTTTTTTAAACATTTCTGTCAGGAAGGCCACCCATGTATCCTCTTGTATGTGTTCTATTTCAACTAGTTCTTTCATTTCACTTCTTTGTTGTCTTATGAAGCGCCATAATTGTTTCTGTTGTCCATAGAAATCCATCTCTAGTCCTTTTGTGAATCTTTTCCAGTAGTCTGTTTTTGTTTTTCTTACCATGATGAGTTTCAGTTCTTATTCTTTTATATTCTTCATATGATTCATTCGTTTTTTCTGACTTATATTTTAGGAAAGCTTTCTTTTTTTGGTGACATTTTTGTTTCACCTCTAGTGTAAACCATGGTGTTTTCGATGACCACTTTTTGTTTATTATTTTCGTTCCTTTCATTTTCGATATTCTCCATTTGTATTTTCTGTTGTAGCCTTTTTTGATATAATGATTTTATGGAGTCATCTCTTAAATTTTCTATTTTTATTATTTCCTCTGAATTGGTTTGTTTAAGCTTCTCTTTCCATCTTTCATTAAATCTAATTTTACCAAGTACCAAATAGTGATCGCTTCCCACATTGGGTGACGTTAAATTTCTCACATCCACTGTCTGTTTATGGTGAATATTTCTGTTTGTGACCACATAATCTATCATGGATCTATGTCCTCTTGTATTTTCAAACGTGTATTTGTGTTGAATTTTATGATCAAAAAATGTGTTGGTTATCCTTAGTTCGTTTGATGTGCAGAATTCCACCATTCTCTTTCCGTTTTCATTGATAAACCTACCTATGTGTAAGTTATAAATGCCGTATTATTCTGTTTAACCAAAACGCCCCCCCCCCTTTGAGTGGTAAGTTTATCTTACCTGTGACTCACCTGTACCGATGTCATAGTTTCTAAAGTTGTTATTACATAATATTTTAGTATTGTTTTATATGTGATTTATGCTGAGTCAACTGAGCTATTAAAAATCTCCCATGGGCTTGTAGATAGTGTACTAGTGTATAAAGGACTATAAAATTTTATTTTAATTAATGCAGTTTTATTTTGTTAATAATTACATTACATGCACTGTATTATAGAGACGATAAATATAGTAAAATTTACCCTCGTTGTGGATATATATCCATAATTTTTTGGAAAAAAATAGTTTTTCTAACAAATTCTGCGTACATTTTAAGAACTTTATTATCTATCACCAGGTATAGATGTCGCATTCCTTTATACACTACACAATTATCATTCAATGCTCTCCTATAAAAATTAATGGTTTTGCTTCCAGTAGTAATAACTAAAATAAATAAGAAAACAAAATTTCATGCTTTAACCACCTCTGGGTGAGCGAGAGAAGATACATTGGAAAATATCGGTGAACTCGAAACATAATTGAGAGAAATCGAAGTCTACGCCAATATTCTATAAATATTTATGATTTCTTGAGACATTAAGATGAGATCGAATAACGTTTAATAAAGTTCATGATAGTAGGTTTGTTTGGATTCGAAAATTCTTGCATTTCTGCATATAATAAGTTTACGTTCAGTCAGACTTTATTAGACACTAAGTCTAGATAATATTATGAGTATTTTCTGACTTTTCTTATGACATATTAAGTGCAATTCCTTTTAAAATCAATTTGTGATGAAATGCATGTATTGTTATTATTTTTAAGTGCACACTCAAGTAGCAATATAAACTTAATTGGTGAGCGGCGAACGCCCAAAAAGTGATTTAGTTTTTTATAAACCCATAACTCTGGTTACCGGGCAAATTTACTACCAAAATGTGTGTAATGAAAATCTGTACAACTTTTCTTGTAATTGAAATTTTTTGATAGGAGTGCGGAACATGTAAATAAATAAGGAAAAAGCAATTTGATTTGGCTCATTTGAATTTGATACAATATTTAATTTTGACTAAATACAAAATGACTAGAGAGACTCCATCTGGAGGCCTCGATGAAGATCACAGTTTCTGAAGTACCATGGAGCGTTAACGTCGTTCCTTAATAATTTATTTTGATATCGTTGTATAATTTGGATGTTGCTTTCTTTTGTACAGCCCCATAGCTGTATATCATATGTCCATATCGGTATAAGGACTTGCTTTTACAATAAAAATTTGTTATAAGTAGACAAAGTCGATTTTTTCCCATCAACCAATACATCTTTCTGAACTTAATTTCTAATTCCTCTTTTTCTTAATATGTGCTTTTCAACGTAGCTTGGAATCTAATGTCATACCCAAATATTTTGCAGTATTTGCATAAGGTATTTGGTTTCTATTTATACTAACTGGGATATGTTCTCTTTTGTTAGTAAAATTGACATGAACAGATTTTGTTTCATTCAGTTTGATAGGCCATCGCCTGGTCCAGATGTTAATTTGTTCAACAGAGTTCTGTAGTATGGTTGCTGCATCCTCGTGGTTTTATCCGACTGCTAAAATGCATGTGTCGTCTGCAAATGTCGCAATTGAGTTAGGTTCTAATGATGGAATATCGCTGGTATAGAGCAGGTACAGAATTGGCCCCAGGACACTTCCTTGTGGAACTCCAGTTTTAACTTCTCTTAAATCTGAGTATGCTTCCTCATATTTAACTCGAAAGTATCTGTCGAAAGTATCTGTCAGATATATATTCTTGTGGAGGTTTTCCTGGTTGTAGTGTCATTATAACTTCAGCCATCTTCCATAACTTTGGTACGTACCTCAGCCTAAAGGAAGCGTTTATAAGATGTGTTAATTTTATTATAGCTTTCCTTGGAAGTTGCTTTAACACTTCCCCAGTAATTAGATCAAATCCAGGAGCTTTCTTTGGATTTATATTTTCTTTTATTTCCAAATATACTTCTTTTGGAGTTACAGGGCTAATCTCCATTTCATCTTGATTACGGAGCTCGCAGTTAATTATTTCTTGTTCTTTATTAGGTTGAAAAGTATTTTCTAGGTGGTCAGCAAACCTGTTGGCCTTTTGTATATTGCTTCTTGCCCAGCTACCATTAGTATTTCTAATTGGTGGATTCTGTAAGATTGGCCTTTTTAATCGTTTGGTAGCCTTCCACAATGAGTAATAAGTAGCGCTATCATTTGATAGTTCACTTAGGTAGATGCTAATCGATTCGTTTTTAATTTTTTGAATTTCTCTTTTTAATTTTTGTGAGGCATTATTTAATCTAGTTTTATCAACTGGTGCTCTAGACTGATGCCACTTGCGTCTCAGTTTTCTTTTTGCGGTTATCATTTCTCTGATTTCTTTCGGGGAGTTATTTCCTTTTATGTTTTCGACACTGTTCGTGCTGTTTTCCAAGCAGCTTGTTGTACATTTTTGTTGAGTAATTCTACTTCTGCCTCTAGTTGATCAACGGTTCTTAATGGAACTGAGAGGTTAATCTTCTCTTCGAGGTCTATCTGAAAACTTTTCCAGTCAGTATTTTTGTTAACAAGCCTAGGGGGGCTTTCTTTTTTGATAACAGTGTCACTGAGTGTGAGAATAATTGGCGAATGGTCCGAGTTCATATCCAATGCCTCCTCTATCTCTATGTAATTTGTTGAAATATTTCTGATTACAAAGAAGTCGATAAGGTCTGGGATTTTATTTGTGTCAGTAGGCCAGTATGTTGGCTTTCCCATTGATATTGCGTCGTATTTTATATATTTCATTGCTTCTAAAAATTCTTTCCCTTTGATGGTAGTCAGTCGTGACCCCCAATGCGTATGTTTTTCATTGAAGTCTCCTCCAAGGATAAATCTATGTCCTTGACTGGTCAAGAAATCTACATATTGATTTTTCTTGATGGCATGTCTTGGCGGACTGTAAACCGCTGTGATGATTGCCTGATAGTTTTTTACATTTAATTTTTACTGATGTGGCCTGAAATTCTTTAGTTCTGTGTCCCATTTCCTGATAGTGCATAATATTTTCTTTGCTTATTACTGCACTACCTCCTTTGGCTGCATTATCAGGGTGAGTAGTATGATTTGTACGGTTAAGTAAATATATGTTATAAATTAATTGTGTTTTTAGTGTTAGAAGACTGCAAATAAATTAAAATAAACAAAACAGATTTCTAGGTGCTAGTGTATTCTGTGCGGAATATTGTGAATAAACAGCCTTTATAATAATAAATAGCCTTCACCTGATATCTGTAGATGAATCGACCTATGAGAGAATATAAAAAGATCAATGATAATCCAGACTTACCGATGCACCAAGAAATTCCTGATTTGGAAAGGAACACGCCTCTATTAACATCTAGGTCCTTATTGGCGGCCGATTTTGAGATGAAATGTCTTTGGGAAGAATAGATGGAAAGTAAGCATATAACCACATATTCATAGAATACTTCTTCCTGATTAGCTGGTCCCAGGTTTTGATTTGAATCGCAAGATACGGGTGACACTAAATAGAATCAGGTAGATGTGCTGACACCTAGAGAAGTGGGTCTTCAGCTTGTGACTTAGGTTATGCAAGACAACCCGTACAATATATTACCTCTAAATGACCTCTCCGTCATTTATTTAGGTCCATGACGGGAATTCCTTGAAGCATCACCAGATATAAGCAATAAACTGAATAAGCTGTCTCCACATCAACATCTAATATCCATATATGAAGTATGTTTTTAATACTTGTTTTTGTTTGTGTTTTTAATGTTATATTTTCTTTATTATTACACCATATGCTAAATAAATAATTTTGTCATGCTGCAGGGGTTACTGTTTCTGAAGTATACATTTCTATTGACATTATTTTTGTCGTATAAATCTTTTTGGATCGGTACTCAACCGAGGTTATACGGCATTCGGATATAATGAGTCACCTTTTGTAATAACGATGAAGTTGACTTTACTAAGTAACAAGGCATTTACTGGCTGCATGGGTCCTAGCCTCCTCAAGAATTTCTCTCCAGTCGTCCCCCATCCCCCATCGAATCCATCGCATTCCCGCCAATCACGTATTCCCATATTTCTCATGTCTTCATTGATGTTATCAAGAAACCTTGTTATGGGTCTTCCTCTTCTTCTCTGACCAATGGGTCTATCAAGGAGCCATTTTCTAGCTGGTCATTTTTGTTCCATCCGCATTAGATGTTCTATCCACCTCAGAAGTCATATCTTAATATGTTTTACGACATTTGGTTCCTGATATATTCTATAAAGTTCGAAGTTGTATCGTCTTCACCACATTCCATTGACATTCACCGTTCCCTAAATTGGCCTAAGTACTTTTCTTTCGAAACATCCTAACAGCCTGACACACACATTACACTAAATGTTTTTAATAACCTTGTATGGTTCGTGTTGGTACTTCAAAATAAAAAAAATCACCTTTGTGGTTTTATTGCAAAATACCAGACGCATGGAGAAACAACATAATGATACCATTGTTCACGAAAGGAGGTAAAGAAGGCCCCAACAATTATAGAGGTATAAATCTACTAAAAAAGTAAAGTTCGTGTAACCTTACATGATTTAACGATTACTTTTGTAGCCGGGACCGACGGCTTTACGTGCCCTCCGAAACACTGTGGCAGCTCAGTTAAATTAGAAATTGAAAATTTTGTCGGTGCCAGGATACGAACCCGGGCCCTCCAGCTTGTTAAGCCAGTAACATAGCCACTGAGCTACGGCTGCCACATAAATCTACTGAACACCGCACTTCAGCTTATCACAAAAGTCCTAACCAAAAAAATCAATAAACTAACAACTTTATCAGATGAACAATAAGGATGCAGATCCGGAAGATCCTGCGTAGATGTCGTATTTGTACTAAGACAAATCACAGAAAAGGTTATCGAGTACAATATACCAGCATGTCTATGTTTTATAGACCTGACAAAGGCTTTCGATCGCATCCAAGTCGAAGACGTCTTAACCTACTGTATGAAATAAACATACCAATCAACATCATGCAAACCATCGAAAACATCTATTTCCATAATCGAATTCAGGCAAAAATAAATGGAAAACTAATACAGTGTATACCAGTACAAAGCGGAGTAAGACAGAGTGACTGTTAAGCCCACTTCTCTTTAATATAATAATGGACGAAATAATACAAGAAGTACGTAAAGGTCATGGTTACAGAATGGGGAACAAAGAAATCCAAATATTATGTTATGCAGACGATGCCGCATTAATCGCCGAGACAGAAGACGAGCTCCAAAGATTAACACACATCTTCAATACAACAGCCAAGAAATGCAATATGATAATATCAGCAGAAAAAACCAAATGTATGACAACATCTAAATACCTACTACGATATAAAATCGAAATTGATGGGAAAATAATAAAGCAGGAAGCAAGGTCTAGATATCTGGACACACCTAAGACAACACACAAAAACAAGAATCTATAAAGCGGCAATTAGACCTATATTACCATACACGGCGGAGACAAGGCCTGATACATCTAAAACGACTACTAGAAACAGGAGTGGAACGAACACATTAGTAGAATGGCACAGGATAGGGTAGTACGAATAGTACGAAATAAGTCACCAAACTGACGAAGAAATATTGGCAGATTAAGAAAAAGATGGTTCGATAATTTAAACAATTTAGGAGGCTAATATTGAAGAAGAAACAGGTTTTAAAGCCTACAAACAAGAAAGAAGAAGAAAAAGAAGTAGTTTTATTTATCTTTTGATATCAAATATCTTTATATGTGTTTATTTCTACAATTACCTGTTTCTGATATCCCCATTATCATTATCGGATCTATTATTTCATTCGTTATGTTAACAAGTTCCCCAAAAGGGGAATAACATGAGAAATGAAGATATCTAACAAGTTTACCATATCGACGTTGTTTTTTGTTTGCTTTATATTTTATTTTTTATGATTTTGTGTTCGCTACATCTAGTTCGTCTGCTTTCTCTTGGTTTTATATAGTTTCTGATTTCTCCACTTCCTCCTAATTCAACCTTTTTTTCCTATCCCTATCTGTTTTATCCCTATCTCTACCAATTTTTTCCTCGTTGTTTATGTAGGACATATTGAAAATAGCAGGTTAAATAAATTATTGAATAGAAATATGTAGGTAAATAGGAGAAAATCTGGCGTAAATGATTAAATGTTATCAATTCGTGAAAAAGCTCACTTACCTTTTGTCGGAATGTGTTGCTTGGCAGGGTAGAAAATTAGCGCCTCAACGCTCGGCGATGTCGGGAAATAAAATACGACAGCATCACAGGCCAGAATATCTTCGGCGCTAACCCGTGCTTGCGCGTGGACGGACGTTTCGTTAGCTACTGGGTGTAGCTGGGTGTTTCATGATATAACTCGAGCCTTTGGTGTACAATAGTGTATGCATTCCATTATTGAGAAATACGATAAATTAGAAAAGACCTCAAAAAGTTGGTCTTTTGAAAACGTTTTATTTCAAGTGTTCGGGATTAAAATGAATGTTTTCCCAAACTCGTGTGACGATTTAGGCAAGTGGCTTTCTCACGACAAACAATATGAATTAGTCTCGTTTACTGAAGAAGACAATATAGATATAATGTAATAAATAAAGAAATTCGTTAAAGTGCAGAGAATTAGATGGGCTGGACAGATTGCTAGGATGCCAGATCACGAATAAACGAAGAGATTAACAGATTAACAAGACCTACAGATTCTAAGGTTCAGAAGATGGAGGGAAGTTGCCAGGAATCGACAGAAGTGGCGACGTCTTTGTGAGCACGCCAAGATCCACAATGGATTGTCGAATCACTTATGATGATGAATTTAGATATAATGAATAATTAAAAGATATGTAACTAAATAAGGTCATTTTTAATGAAATAATAATTTCACCCTAATAACACTGGTTGTATCACAGCACTATTGTTAGTTAATATCGTTCTTTATTTTTCTTAAAGTAATATTTTACTAATACCTACATAGATAAAAAGATTAGAAACTGAATATATGTAAAGAAAATATTATATTACTATATTTATAGCTCCGCTTTATTTCAGTATTCTAATTTTATTATATCTTGTTTTAATACTTTGACCTTTTTCTCCGCTCCCTCAATCACAAGACCATTTCCATCACATAGGGATCTTTATTGTCTCGAAAACTTCTATTGCTTTACTTAATTTGATTATTTTAGAGAAAAAGGCACTATACTTGTAAACTTCCCGGAGAGAAAAATTCTCTATAAAGACAATTTTATGGACAATTTTCTAAAACTTTAACGATATAAAATTTAATGGGAAACATGTTAAACATTAATGGATGCTGCATTAAATTCATTCACTTTATTTTAGTAATAAACTTAAGTCGTTAAAATTATCTACATTTGTTATTTAGAACATTAATATTCAATAGATTTTACAAAAAGACTAACAGGTCAATAGTTTGTAGATAAACGAAGATAAGGATGGTTTGTAGGTTTGAGCTTTTCGTTAGCAAAAGTTAACAAAGGAGTTTATTGTCGTTTATCTTTGGTATTGTTCTAAATGCATTTATATTTATTTTGTTAGGGTTATAAAATTGTATCTTCTTCTTTCTAATGGGAGGCTTTTATAATCGTCTTAATATATAAATTAAATTAAGTCCATAAATTTCGGTGTCTAAAAGCGGCATGAGACAGCTCGTGGAATGGCTCTCTTCACTGGTTCCCGTCGGCAAACTGAAACTGGAAAATATACACACAGTGAAAAGGAGAGAGACCACTCTATTATAGTGAACTTGATAAATATTTACTTTTTGATAACTATACAAATGAAGCGTGTTCCTCCAGATCAGATCCAGATCAGGGTTTAGTCGACCAGTGTGGCCGGTAAAAATTTTAGTAAGTTGGGTGATAATGATAAAAATTCCAACAGAACTTGTGGGGTAAGTACGTGCTATAAATCTGCTACCAAATAAGCTACCGCTACCCGCGGAACGGGCCGCGCTAGCCATAAATAGACAGTTTTGCCCTATCCCTATTCCACGTTGGGTTTTTGCACGTTTTATATTTTGTCCTTTTCTATTATGTATTTTCTATCTCTCTTCGAACGCCGCTTCACGTTCTGTCAGATCGCACCTTAATAGTCGATAGTGTAAAGCAATGGGAAAATAAATATAGATTAGGGTTACAGCAGAATGCATAAATGGAAACTCGTGAGGTTTTGTGTGCGAAAAAAAATAAATTTAAACCAAAACAATAGAGAACCTCTAGATATGACAACGATTTACGCCATTGGATAAAATGGTTATGGAATGTTAAACGCTGAAAATCAAATCGCATAATACCAAAAATTTGCGATCAAACGAAGAATAACAGGTACTCTTGACGGCATTCCTCCATAATTCTTCAAACAAAAAGTCTGGAATAAAGAACATATGCGAGAAGATTGGTACATAGGAATTATCTGCCGATTAATTAAA
This sequence comes from Diabrotica undecimpunctata, assembly GCF_040954645.1. NCBI lineage: Eukaryota > Metazoa > Arthropoda > Insecta > Coleoptera > Chrysomelidae > Diabrotica > Diabrotica undecimpunctata. The sequence continues at coordinate 45,043,843 of NC_092803.1, read as the reverse complement.
AAAAGAGATCTATTGGAGTGTAAAAATTACAGAGATATTAAACAAGATATTCTCCAACACCTTAGACAGTTGTCTCTCTGCTGTTGATGCTGGATGTACACTCCGAGATCTCCCTGCAGCACTCATCTGACAATTTTTATTTTTTCAGTCATGCAATAAAAGTATATGATTCCTCAGTCGCATATGGGGTCTATTCTGTTCTATTCCATTTTATATTCTATTTTAAATCATCATCCAACCTTCTGCGTCCAAAGTTGAACATAGACGTCCTCTAATTTCTTTCAGTTCTGTCTACTAAGGACCACGAAGATATTTTCATCTTTCTCATGAGCGAGTTTCCATTCCTCCTTTGCCAGTAGGTTTTTATTTTAAAGGAATGTTTTTCTTTCCTTTCTTGTGATCACTTTCTAGCGTGGCAAGGAGCTGAGATATGGAGAGGGATAAGGTTTTTTAGATTTCGCCTTATCTCTGAGACCTTGACTTGAAGGTCGCCAGGTGGAATTTTCACTTGCCGTAAATCTTTTTTAACCTTTATTCTACCATACCTAGTGATCTAGATTGTGAAGAATTATTTTTAGAACATCGGTACACAATGGGCTCCGTTGCTTAGAATGGTACTCGGACTGATTTTCAGATTATACTCAGATCGACATTTGAATTATATTTTGGATCATACTTGGGACCCTAATTAAATAAGAAAATACAAAGTCAAAAATAGGCAAAGAGAAAGCAAAAATAAAAAGAAAGAAATACTCGACGTACCCTTTGTCAGGGGTCTGGAAATGTAAAACCATCTCTGTTCATTGGTAAATGAATTTAATTCAAGAAATATCCCTTTTTACAAAAAGAAATATTGAAGGAGGGGTACAGTTATTTTTTGCGCTTCGTTTGAGGGATTATCTTTCGAATTTTGGAGACAAACAAACCGACACAAGTTGGTAAAAAGAGCGGAAGACTTGTAAGAAGGTTCAAATAATTTGTTATAGCTCACGGTTGTTTTCATACATAGCGTTTACAAAAGGATTATAACACACAGATTATTTTAAGCACATCTTCGGTAAAACTTCTAAAGAATTACAAAAGGATAATATTTCGGAAGGCGATATGCTTTTGTTATCGGCGTAGTATACGTTAAACTGAATGCGTCGTAAGCTATTTTGGAATATATTTACAAAAATGTATGTACAGTTTGATTTAGGATATACTTAATAGAATCACGAAATTTGGAAAAATGTATTAATAATCATTTTGAGACTTTACAGGCTGACAAAAGAGAGGAAATGTACTGACTACATCTTAGATTGAGTTGTAAACCAGATCAACTGGACATTGATGTTCTGTATAGTCAACTCTGGAATACACAGTGGGAATACGTACCTAAAGTGAAATTTATACTTGGATTAACTTGGGACTCCCAAGAGGATCACTTTAGATAGACTTGGTACTAACGTTGAAATTAACTTTGGAATAACGTTTGGATTTACATTGGAACTTACTTTGGACCAGCGTTGGATTTATAAATAACAAAGTAACAATAGGTGACGAGATAAAAATATAAAGAAATACAAAAGGTATCAAAAATATCTTACCCTTTGACAGGGGTCTGTGAAAAATCATTAGTCGGACTTCAACTATATCTTTCACTGCTGAAAATGAATTAAAATCGAAATATTTCTTTTTATAGTGCAGTATAGAGATATCGGTACCTTCTGGGTGTTCGAAAATGAACTTCATCTAACGGTCTAATGGTACATCTTTCGTTGCTTCTTTGAGAGATTAGCTAATATACGTGTAAACAAAAACTACTTTTGAGTCAAAACAACAAGGTGGGTAGTTCTAACGGGGAATTCTCTAAAAGTGTCCATGGATGGTTTATCATACTCGTATTTAATGGTTGTTTTGTACGGGAGACTCACAATATAATGATAAACTGAGGAAACACCAAATATTAAGGTAAGGATTATTCTGGGAGGAATATAATGGGGATTTTATTGGCACTGCCAACAAAGATGATTTCGTGAGAAAAATTTTACAGAAATAAAATATAAGTACCCAGTGGGTGTTTTTTTTAAATTTAAAAAGATTACACAAAAGATTACAACCGGATTTTTGACACTTTACATTCCCTTAGCATTCCTGTCGTTTGGCTTTCTTTTTTGTTTCTTATATTACACATTATATCCCTTTTTTGTAGTCTATTAATTCCTTTACTATCTCTTGATCTGTGTTGTTTAATGCTTTGAACATATACTTTCATTTTCGTTATTTTTTATTCCTAATCTTTTTCCTTGTTCCCGTTTGTGTCGTCAGCTTAGTATCCATTCCTAATCCGATGTTATTTGTTAGTTCTATGAACCAATCGTCTTCTCTTGGCAGGTTGCTGTCCTTACCGAGTGCCCCTCCTCCTTTATCCTGGTTGGGGAAGGCAAAGGTGTCGGAAGTGACTTCTGAGCTACTCGATTCACCAATTTGTCACCTGTTTCCTCTTTGGCAGAGTTCGAAGTCGAAACATGAAATAAAAATTGTATTTTATATATTTTTAATAAGATAAAGAATTTTTTATTTTATCTGATATAGAGTATCTATATTTGTTACGCTGCTAATGTGTCCATCCATATTTTTTATTTATACTCGTCAGCAGAATTTAATGTTATATCTAAATGACTTACTAATCCAATTCGATCAATATATGTAGTGCTGAATTATTATAATAATCCATTTCCCTGTAACCACACAAATGTGAACAACAAATGTGAACATCATGTCCCTTCCAGCAGCCAGATTTCCATCAAATCAAAATTTTAATGTCATGTATGAGACAGATTTTCCCGTCAACAAATGCATTTTATTTTGGTTATCTTCTCTCGGTCAAGTTTTCGACGACAACAATCGCTTTGTTGTTGTTTCACCGGTACTAGTTCAGTGCATCAGGCTTCCTTATATGAGAACGAATCTACGTCTCTGACGTGTTTACTCTGCGAAGCGGCCAAGCCAGTTTTTCGACGTGGTGAGCCTAGGGCGTAGGTGCCGGGGTTTATGTTTAGATTGTGTGGAATATATTTCCATATCATAATTATCAATTTAGTTTGTTTTGCTAAGCGTTAGACACAGTTTGTTGATAAGTCAACTGTATATTTTATAGAGATAACCACAGGGGCTTTTAGTACGAGAAGAGTGTAATAACATTGAATAAAATGTAGAAGTCTCGTTCATAACTAATAATAACCACTAAAAATAATAACTATGTATTATTTAAAAAATGTAAAGAGTGTAGTTATACAGTTTTATAGTTAGTGTACAAATGTAAATTGTATAAGAGACTCTCGTTCATAATATTTATTTGGGTGCTGGTATTATTTTTATACGAAAATAAGTTATATGTAAAATTTATCAACTAATATCAATATTATGTGTGTATTCAATCAAATTACACTTCTGCTTCTTCCACAGTGCACTGGGAGAACTCAGGGGGCAGAATCTTCTTAAAGTTGAAAAAATCTTTCTATTTGAGATCATGAGTATGTGATGTTGCTAAGTTTCAAGAGGTATCTTTCATAAACAAATAGTCCACTCACAGATAAGCACAATGCTACAGCTACCTGCTTTTGTTAGTAATCCCATCAAATAGAAAGGACTTAATAATGATATACAGATAAAAAATTATAGAATAATTTGGTGGCGACTGTACTTTTAATTTTGTCAGCCTGCTTGGTTGTAATTGAAGGAAACATACTGCACAATAAATTTGTTGAATCAAGTATTAAAATTTTATCTGTAATTTATACATCACGACTGGATTCCAAACTTACAATGGACAAAGATGGACAAAGAAAATATCAGAGATGCCCAATTTGGATTTATAAAAGGTTTCTTAAACAAGGGCAGCGTTGTTTTCTTACAATAAAACAAGGATGCTTGTATGTAAATCATAATATCTGTGTACCTATGCTTTATTAATTACAACAAAGCATTTAATAGGTTGAGACAAGGTCAAGGTCATATCCTCACACTAGCAATATTTCTGCTTCTTCTTCTTGTTATGTAGACATGACTCTGTTTTTCAATGTGCCTCCAGTAAGTTGTCGTTTCATCGTTTTCGTGGTCTTCCTACTGATCCGTCTTCCTATTAGGGAACCGTCTCTTGCCGTCTTTACTACTCTATTTTCGAATATATGTAGTGTATGTTCAGGATATTTCTACATTACAATGAATTCATTTAACCACTGCACAAGTATTCTGCTTCGAGTAGTATTGTATTTATTTATAGGAAATTATAATTATATAAACTTTTTACTTTGTAAAATAGTTGATCCGCTAATAAATTATCTTATTTTTTGTCATATATGATCGTTCCCTTCTACTCTTCTATTTTTTACCCAGTGCTTGATGTTCTCCACCTTGCATCTACGTGTGTATCTATATTTCTATCTCTGTCCCATAGTGTTTTACCATCAATTTGTTCAAGTGTTTTCATCTCTGTTGTTTATAAAATCCTTTTTGTTCTCTCTGTCAGGTCGTGTTTGTGCCGCGTATGTCATTATTAGTCCATATTGTTTCATTCAGGCAACCTGTGGCTCTATTTGCTCTATTCACTTGATCTTCCACTTCTGTTTCGAGCTTTTCGTAGCTAGATAATGTTATGCCTAGATACCTAAACTCAATAATTTGTTCAATTATCTGACCTCCCAGCTCCAATTTACATCTTAGTAACTTTGCTCTTATAGCCATGCATTTTGTCTTTTTTGGAGAAATTAACATGTGAAATTTTCTAGCGGTTATATTAAAATTGGTTCAGCATACGTTGTAAATCATCTTCACTTTGAGAGAGTAGTATTGCGTCGTCTGCATAGTAGGTTATTTTAAGCTTTTTTATTAGTTCATCCATAATAAGGTTGAACAATGGAAGTCTCAGGCAATCTCCCTGTCTTATCTTATTGCCAGCTTCAATAGGTTCAGTTAGTTCTTCTTCTTCTTCTTTTACGTTTGTTGTGTTTTTTGGTAGATATTTTCGAACACTGGCAGAACGAGGTGTTTGATGATAAGGAGGGGAAGGTCCTTGTAATCTTGGTCCTGGCCCAGGAACACCTCGAGGCATCACTGCTGGTCCCCCACTTCCGACTGGCATGTTTGGACCAGTACTACCACCACTTACTGGACCCACTGCAACTACAGGACCAGGACCTTGTTTTCTTTTTGGGTCATCATAAAATTGATGTAACTTCTGCCATTCCAACTGCCCACTGTTAGGAGGTGTTGCACCAGGAGGAAGATTTGAGTCAGCTGGTACATTACTTCCTGTTCCAGGAGCATTTCCGCCACCAGCACCCCCTGGAACTCCTTCCATACTTTGATTTTCAGGAAAGAGCATTTGTTGCATTTTTCTTATTGTAGCCAATTGTACTTCTCTGTGTTGGCGCTGTTGGGGAGTGAGATTCTCGTCAGGCACTTTGACACCCTGCAATGAGGGCTGAACATTTGCTAAGGAAGGACTGCAAGCATCCATATCAGGCACCACGTTAGGCACCACATCAGGTTTTGATTATTCCTAAAATTAAGTATTCATACAATAAGTGGATAACGTCCTTTAATTTGACCCGGTCAAATACCTTCTTAAGGTTCACGAAACATAGATAAGCTGGTTTGTTATATTCCAATGATTTCTCTTGCACTTGTCATATTATAAATATAGCGTTGGTGCATGATTTTCCCTACCTAAAACCTTGTTGTTCTACTGTTAGTGTTAAAATTTCATTCAGTGTATTCGTTATCACTTTGGTTGGTAATTTTAGTGTTGTGTTTAATAACTAATTTTCCGCGTCCGATTTGTCTCCCTTTTTAAAGATAGGTATTAGGATGCTTGATCTCCATTTTTGAAGAATTCTGTGTTGTTCTATTATTTTTTTAATTAGTTTTAATAGTTGTTTGGTCAGATTTGGTCTGTTACCAGTTACTTTATGAGTTCGTTTGGTATTCTGCCATCTCCTGGTAATTGTCTATTTTTTAATTTCCTTAATGCTTCCTTTACCTTTTCCTTCTTAATATTTATTTCTTCGTTTGTCGTGACCCCAAAATACATCCGACTAGTAAAAGCAACAATGACGTGCTGGCACCAACTCTATTCAACCTGACTCTTGAATATGTGATAAGACAGCTGAATATAGGAAGAGGTAATCTCCTAAAAAATAAATTAATACAGATTGCCGCCTATTCCGATGACATTAGTATTATGTCTCGCAGAACAGAAGAGGCGGCAGAAATATATTTACAATTAAAAGCAGGGACAGAAAAGACCGGAGTAGAAATAAATAATCAAAGACAAAAAAACTAACATTGAAGTTGAACTAGAGGCACAGTTGAATTAGAGGACGATATTGAAACTGTAGAAAGTTTCACATATCTGGGAGTTACATTAAACATGGATGGAACAGAAGAACAGAAATTTAAAGAAGAATAGTAAAGAGAAACAAAGCTTACTTTTTGATCGCCCATGTGTTCCGCTCCAAAAACACACTGGAGATCGAAAATCAGGGTCTACAAGACTATTATCAGACCAATCATTTGTTATGGATACGAGACATGGGCGATGACAGAAGACACAAACCGAAAGGTGAAAGTGTTCGAACGAAAAGTTCTAAGGAAAATATTTGGACCTATTAACAAAAACGGATTATGGCAAGGTTGGAGGCATAGTTTGGAGGAGGATAAATCTCGATTTGGACTGTAGCGCCATTTGAGAGAGAGAGAGAAACTCAAACTAAAGAAAATAAAAACAGCCACCAAAAACCCAGAATTAATCTAAAGGCGGGTACACATTTGCGAGCAGAACTGTTCGCGAACCGTACGCGTACAGATCGTTGAAAAATATTCTACATCGTACTGATCGCATACTTATCTCGATCCATGGAAAGCGACAAACCAACAACGAACACACATATGTGCGAAATGATTCATTTTATTTATAATTTGGGTACTGATTATGTTTCTGATTATGTTTCTGTTTTTGCTTGTTTAACAATAATCAGTTTACTGTTTTCTCACGTCTCTAGGGACACGTCATATTCATTTAATTTGTAATTAGGGTATTTATTACGTCACGTTTCTAGCTTCATGTTCAGTCAACAAAATATTTCATTTTCCGTACAAAATTTAAACCAATTAAACTAAAAACCGCGAACTCAACGTCAAAATGCGTACACATTTTGGAGACGTAGGGGAGACTGGTGTCATTTGTAACAAGAGTGATATTGGCGCAATCATTTGAGATAAATCAAAACGCACTAATATGCATAGACGGATATCTGCCTCACACCACCGACTGTAGTTTCAGAGTTGGCCGTAACCTACTGCACAAGTTAGAGTCACTTGTTTCTATCATCATCATAAAAGTAAATTTTAGTTGCGCCACAAATTGTTGATTTTTAACATCTTTACCTCCGTTTACTGTAGCTAACTTTTTCTATGAAGGGCATAATATATACAAAAATCATCTTTCTTATTTATAGGTTAACTTGGTGTCGATTGTAACACACACTGCGGTGTCGTTTCTAACATGTTACAATTTCCACCTATTATACTATTATTTAATAGAGTTTAATTATTTTCTATGGAATATTTTGGTCATGTGATGAGAGGGAAAAAGTACCGATTGTTCCAGTTAATTATCCAAGGAAAGATTCAGGGCAAACGAAGCGTGGGGAGACGACGTATATCTTGGCTGCGCAATTTAAGAGACTGGTTCCAGTGCACATTTAACCAATTATTGGGGTTAACACCAATAGTTATTTATGACGAAGCAGCTAGGAAGGAAATAGATACTAACCAATCTATTAGAAAAGTGACTAAAGATTATGGTATGTGTCACGATTCTTTATATCGCTATGTTAAATCGTTAGCTGAAAACTCACAATCTCTGGTTGGATACAATCCTCACAACAGAGTATTTAATGACGAAATGGAGTTACAGCTTGCTAAATACTGCGAAACTGCTGTATATTTGTATTTCGGACTTACCACAAAAGATTTACGCAAGTTAGCTTTTCAATTTGCAAAGTGTAACAGACTGCCCTGCCCAGAAAAATTGGACACGACTGAACGTGCAAGTGAAGATTGGCTTATTGCATTCATGCGACGAAATTCAAATTTAAGTCTTTGTACACCTCAAGCTACTAGCCCTTCACGAGCAATGAATTTTAGTAAAGAAAATGTAAACTTTTTTAATAAATTGTCAACTAAATTAGACAGATATAATTTTGAGCCTTACAAGCTATCCAAAGTTATAGCTAGAAAAAAAACTAAGCAAGTGGGGAATACCGTACCTCCAATGTTCGTCTTCACACGGTTACGTTTTCAAGACCACTTTATTAGAGATGGACCAGTTGAGTGTATAGGAACTGGAAATAAGTCTGGATGGACGCAAGATAATGAATTTCTTGTTATTACGAAACACGTAAAATCAAGTGAAGCCAATAAAGTGCTTGTATTGCTAGACAACCACTAGTCTCATATTTCAATTTCTCTGATTGAATTTTGGAGAGCTAATTTCATTACTCCACTTTCATTTCTGCCGCACACTTCACATAGGCTTAAACCTTTAGATAATAAATCAGTGGATGAAAAACAATGCTGAAAAAAGAATGACTATACGATTGGTCTTCAATTATGAGAACATCATTTCCTTTGACCACTATGCCTGTCAATATTCTTGCTGGTTTCTCCTGCACTGGTATTTGGCCTGTCAATCAAGATATTTTCCAACGATAGTGATTTTACTGCATCAACTCATAGACCGTAACTCATAGACCTCTATATGAAGAAACCATAGAAATTAATCAACCTGAACCACCTACAGTTCAAGACAACAGTCACTTGAAAAGTCAACCGGGTCCATCCACTACCTTGTCACCTAAAATACACACTATTCCGTCAGCCAAGCCTAATAATCCAGCTGTATTTATTTCGCCTCAAGATATTAAGCCACTGCCGAAAGCATATCTAACCAAACTCAAAAAAGAAGGAAGAACGAGACGAAAGACAGCTATATTCTGACTGATACACCAGAGAAGATGTCGATTGAAGAAGAAAATTCGAAGAAAAGGGACACCTTCAAGCGTAAAGTTCAGGTTGAACATAATCTAAAGACAAAATCTTTGCAATTAAAGAAAAATATCAAAAAGAGAAAAGCAGCCCTGAAAGCAACCGAAAAAGAGTCTTCCAATGAGGAAGTTTTGTGCTTGGTATGCGGTGGTCCATATTCATCAAGCTCCGAAGATTGGTGGTTAGTACAATGTCGAGAATGTAAGCACGTTACCCATTTAAACTGTATAAACAAAAGCCCATTATACATTTGCTTTAATTGTAAATCTGACTGTGATTAGTGTTTTCTCTTTAAAAATATGTTACCAGAATTTGTTATTGGTTTTATTTCGAACGCTTACACATATTCTTTTCTGTCATTGTAGTATTAAATATATTTTTTACTACTTTCTATTTAATTTATTTACTCTATGGGTTAATTTCTCTAACAATCAACACCAGCAATCATTTCTGTAATACTTAACCAGCTTTTGAGCCAAAGATACTGTGTAATAGACTCCCTAGTATAGGCTAGAATAAATTAAAAATTTCAAAAACTTCAACTGACTCAAAAAAACAATTTGTGAGATTTGTAACAACCCACACCAGTCTCCCCCACACACACGAAAGGCACAATCGAAAATGTTAAATCAAAACAGCATTTGCTTGTTTAACAAAAATAAAAATATGTACAATAATCAGTTTACTGTTTTCTCACGTCTCTCTAGGATGGAACACGTCATTCACACAATGTCGATTTGATAAGACTTTAGATAAGATAAGAGACAATAAAAATGTTCGCTGCGTCTAGTAAGCGCCGTCCAAACTGAAAGCCGAGCTTCCTTTGAAGTCGTGAAATAAACCGCAACAATTTGGTTCGCGACGAGTCACGATGAAACAGTACGCAAGCGGTTTTTTCTGCCGTACACATTAACGAATATAGCGCTCACAAACGGTTCGCGAACAGTTCTGCTCGCAAATGTGTACCCGCCTTAAGAAGATTAAAAGAAGCTGATCGCTGCCACCAGATCAAAGAACAAATACACAAGGAAGTAAGGAAGTCCAAAAGTAGAAACACAAGGACAACTTAACGCTACAGAAAAATGGAGAGAGTTAGAGAAGATCCTGAGGAACATCACACAACAACAACTGGAGGGCGATACAACCCCTAGAAGCAATCAATGGATAACACAAGAAATAAAGTCATTCGTATCGGAAAAAGGGAAATACAATATTAAAAACGACATATACAGAGCATCTTTAACATATACAGAAAAATTAAAGAAACAGCTGACATATACAAAAAAAAGAGGTATTGAAAACATACTGAAAGGTGTAGAAGAAAGATGTACGTGTATGCATCCCATCCATAGTAGAGCTTATAGGTAGTCTTATTCATTCTGTATATAGTTATAATTAAATTGAAGTTAAAAGAGGAGTGCGACAGGGGTGTGTATTTTCACCACTACTATTCAATGCATAATCTGAAGAAATTATGAAAAGTGCTCTTGAGGGAGAAACAGCAGGAATCAAGGTCAATGGAACACCAATTAACAACATTAGATATGCGGACGATACTATCATAATAACAGACAACCTCCAAGACCTCCAAAAGCTAATGAACAAGATAGTTGAGTATGGAGAAGAATATGGATTATCAATAAACACCAAGAAAACCAAATTTATGAGGATATCAAAAACCCAAAATAATGGTGAAAGCCTGACAATTAACGGTAGTGCTTTAGAACAATTGGCACAATAATTAATCACACAAACGATTACTCCAAAGAAATCAAAGTTCGAATAGAGAAAGCACGTACAAACTTCAATAAAATGAGAAAGGTACTTTGTGCAAGAGAACTAAAATCGGACTTGAGAGTTAGGCTGGCAAGGTGTTATATTTTCTCGACTCTGCTTTATGGGATAGAAGCATGAACACTTAACGCGCCGACTGCTAAAAAATTGGAAGCATTTGAAATGTGGGTGTATAGAAGAATCCTGAAGATATCATGGACCGAGCATGTAACAAAAAACGAAGTCATGAGAAGAATCAACAAAAGAATGAAAGTATTGGAAACCATCAAGACACGAAAGCTGCAATACCTGGGGCATGTTATGCGTAATGAGAGATACAACCTACTTCAATTGATTATACAAGGGAAAATCCAGGGCAAGAGAAGTGTAGGAAGAAGAAGAATCTCATGGTTGCGTAACTTGAGGGAATGGTACGGATGCACATCAATTGAACTATTCAGAGCAGCAGCATCTAAGATCAGAATAGCCATGATGATTGCCAACCTCCGTCGCGGAGATGGCACGTGAAGAAGAAGAAGATATAGTAATAAAATATATAATATAGTAAAGTTAATGTGTGCTATCAGTCATGCAATAATACTTAAGTGGTAGGGATAAAAACCTTCTGATAGACAATGATAAAATTTCATGCATTTAGATTGATAGATGCTTATGACAGGGTCTCTACAAATCTACTTACGAAATATTTTTTGGAAGATTTAAGGTTCATAATTCCTAATATTATTACTTAGTCTAACGATTTTCAAATAAATCGATTGGGTTTATTATCAATGATTATACATAAATTCGTGGATTTTCCAGTAATCTTTTGTGCGCCAAAGACAATTTAATTTAAATATAGTTTATCAATGATAATAAAAAATTATAAAATTATTAGATTAGAAAAAAAAATCATAAAATGGGTGGGGTATTATAGTTTCCATTTGTATAGACAAGTTAAAAGGATTGAAAATGTCCACATTTCAGATAAAAAAATCTATTAACTAAATGTTCAGGCCCTCTTTAAATTCAGTTCGTCCACCTCCCTGTACACATATGGTAGGGCATTTTATCGTTATATAAAACCGTTGATTGAATAACCCAAATAGATCAGCAACGCATATGGAGAGAAACGTGCAACCCAAAAAATTAAAATTTCATCAAGAATCAGCGACTCTAGTGGATATTTCGGGAAACAACTAGTTACGAATTTGCGCTCATACGAGAATGATCGTAGAAAGAGGTGACGTTACCTCCCCTATCGTTCCCTACCACAACCAATTTACGGCAGTACTTACGAAGTGTAATGAGTCAGAGAACTAAACACCATACCAGCGTTATCTGAATTATGATTTCTAAGAAATATGTCTGTGAAGCATTTAGCAATTCGCGAACAGTTTGAATTTATTTTGTCAATATTATATTTTGTATACAGATACGATAAAGATCGAACTGCAATGAAAATTATTTGATATGTAATTTAGAATGTTAACAATTATAAAAACAAGGGGTGCCCGATCTAATTTTGTTGTGACTATAATTAATTAATAATTAAATAATAACTTTTTTTATAAAGAAAATTTTGCGGACACATAATATTTTAGATTCATTCAAAACAAAAAAAGGCTTTTTTAATTTTTCTCTTAAGCTGATCGTTTTTAAGTTATAAACAATTTAAAACTGAAAAAATAATGAGGGATGATGATCTTCAAGGCTTAGAATCATAAGTTTCACTTCATTTTTGAAATTTTAAAGTACCTAAATTCAAGCTCAACATTATTTTATCAGGTCTTGATAAGTATTTTGGACTTTCATTTGAAATCATTGTTTTTTACTTGTTAATGTAGCCCAGCCCGATCGCCTGTCTTTCCAGAAGGAACCTTCCTCATTACCAATTAAAAAATATTTGCAAAAATGCAAAACATGGCAAACATTCTTATCTTGACTTAATAGAAAAAATTTCGAAAGTTTGATGATTACAAAATTAATATTTTTGCTTGTGTTTTTGAGCCTTGAAAATCGAAATCTTTCGTTTTTTTCTTTTTAGTTTTAAATTATTTAAAACTCGAAAACAATCAACTTCAGAGAACAATTACAAAAGACCTTTTTTGTTTCGAATGATAAAAAACCTAACATAATACCTGCCCAAGCCTGATTTTTATTATACTTATAAAAAAAAGTTATTTTTAATAATTTTTAATTAATTATATTCAAAACAAAATTATCTCAGGCACAGCTCGTTTCTCATAATTTTGTTAACATACTGAATTACATATCAAATAATTTTTAGTCATTAAAAATAACGGTGCAGTTCTATATTATATCGGATCCTATACTAATCCAGTAAAATAAGGCATAAAAGGGGGCAAACCTCGGAATGAAAGATAATAAGCTGAAAATTTGCATACGTCTTTATTTTGATGGTATAAAACTTACCTCAAAAGTCTCATATAATCACGTGTCCGCGACTTAAGATATTAAAGGTCAAAGGTCACGAAAATGAGTTTTCTGCAAATATCTCGTTTCCCTTACACTTTATGACATTTAAGGTAGTAAGAAAAATTGTAGAATGGAAAATTCTCTTCAATTTTTATCTCAAATACTTTTATGTACCTTCAACCCTTCTTAAGATAGAGCGAAAAGAGTGGGGGACCGCTTACCTGTTTATACGGTAACGGTATAGACATGCTTATCGACAAATTAAAAGCTGTTAATATCACTACAAAACAAGCCAGAGATGATGCTGATATTCTCATTGTAGAAACAGCTGTTGCAGAGTCTGAACATGTAGGAAAAACTTCCGTCATTGTAGGAGAAGATATTGATTTGCTAGTTATCTTGATAGGACGAGCTCAATCACATCAACAAGAAATTTTTTTTAAAAAAATTGGTAAGGGTAATGCGGAGACAAAATTATATTCATCGAAAAGTTTTAAAGGTAAAATATCGATAAAAAATGTTCGAAAAAAATCACCATTTACATCAGTCACCTCAACTATTTCAACAAAAAAACTGCTCTGTACAAGAATTATTTTAAAATGGAGTACGTATTTTCTTAGCAGCGTATAAGGCTCCAACATCAGAAGACGATATAGACTCTTTTCGATACACCCAGTTCATCAAATCAACAAGACTCAACAAACCAGTGCAGTTATCAAGTCCTCCACCTTCAAGTGCAGCAGCTGGTCAGCATATCATTCGTGTCTATTATCAGACCCAAATTTGGTTGGGAAATGATTTAGAACCCCAAGAATTCGGCTGGGTAATGCAAAATGAATTTCTGGAACCAATAACAACATTATTACCGCCAGCACCAGAAGAACTGCTGAATACAATATTTTGCAATTGCAAGAAAAGTTCTAATTGCGGATGCAGGAAATCAGGATTGCAATGTACTTTAATTTGTGGGCAGGGTAATGGACAATCATGTCTAAACGCTTCATCAACTTCAGATGATTTCAATGAAGAAAGTGAATATGCACCTGATATTCTTGAATATTTTTATTCTGATACTTTAATAAACGAGAATGATGATGATGATGAATCCGATATTGAGCAGTCAGGGGAAGAAGAAGAAGACTATGAAGAAGAAAATTAATACAAAAATATTAACCATAGATAATAAAAGAATATATATTATATTTGTAACTTTAATAAATCGATTATTGGATTAATAAATAAATATATAATTTAAAAAAATAATAAATATGATTTTTTCAGTATTTAATTAAATATAAAAATGATTATTGTTGAATTCTGCACTTGATGATGATGATGATGAATCCGATATTGAGCAGTCAAAGGAAGAAGAAGAAGAAGAAGACGATGAAGAAGAAAATTAATACAAAAATATTAACCATACATAATAAATCTTGATTTTTAACGGGAAATTTAAATAACACTACACCGTCTTTTCTCGATAGATTACAATTTTTATACACACAACGTGTCGTAATTTTAGAGGAATTCATTTTTCACCAAACAAATAAATCGACTAGAACACAAACAAATTACGAAACAAATTCAAAATGCACAGTTTGCAAGTATGATTATGTTAAGGAATTAAAGTGGGAGACCAATATTTACGTTGAGCATTAAGGGGAAATATTATGAAGAGAAGAAATCTTTTATGTTTAACCGTAGTGTAATTTTCTCTCCCGAAAATAGATGGCGAAAGTGTTTTTGAGAACAGAAAAGTTGCTACGTTTAATTTGTGTACGGCTGCGGATCTATTTGGATTATTCAATCAACGATAAAACCCAGTGACTGCAGGAACATTCCAACTTTTTATCAGTCTCCGCTTCTATTATAATTTCGCTCTAGTCGTAAATAATTGACGGAATCAGTCAATTGCGCACCTGTTGTCTAAGCATACTTGAGGCGTGTAAGTAAATACTTTAAAATATGTTGAAATTGCAAAAATTCTAGTCTATTTTCCTTTCTTGGGCTTTATGTAGTTTTTACAAGAAAATATAATGACTTGATGATCAGCAGATGCAGTGCTCCAATTAGTTTTTTTACGAGTATTGGCTATAATGGAGAAGGTGTATAGTTTACATTCCCAGGATTTTGTCATAATTAGAATAACTTCTCATAAACTAAGATTAAATGTTAAAGATTTTCTAGTTGTGTTTTCTGATTTGTAGTTGTTTTTTTACTGCTTTCAATTGTTTCTCATTTGATATTTTATAATAAAGTGCTTGGTCTTTGAAGTATTTGTATACTATCTTCCTGTTTAATATATACCAGATGTTCAATGTTTCACATGCGAAAAGCCATGTTATATTTTTCTCTATCATTCTCCACCTCAATTTTAAAATCATTACCCTTGTTCCGTGGTTGGGTGGATGCGTGTGTTAAAATTCCACGGAAACAAAATAAAAATAATAATAATTATGAATAAAACAGAAAAAAACTGTTAATATATTTATTTTCGTAAAGCGTAATTTATTATCGAAGGGAAGGTATTTTTTGTATATGTATTGCGGACCGATACAAATTGTGTCTCAATGATTACTAAACTCAAACTAAAAACATTCTTTATATTCATTCATAAATGAAAAAATGCAACGTTCTCAAAATGTATAATTAAAGTGTCCAGCATATCTGTAGTATAATAGATAAACATATTGAGAAACACATTTCAATTTTTATTTCATTTCTATTTCTTATGTGTATAACCAATTGCAAAAATGTAAATTTTAATATGAGATCGTTTTCTTTAATTTTTAAATACAAAAGTTTAATTATTCGTAATTAGCTTGTCGCCACACCCTACTCCAGCCCTTAGTAATAATTCCTACTCTCAGTTCAACCCCACTCCTTTAGACATACAGACAGTTTTAAAATAGCAAACGCATAAGACTCTCTCTCGACTGTTGACTGCTGCTAGCAACAGACGTATTCTCTCTCGACTGTTGACTGCCGCTAGTAACAGAACATTCTCGCTCTCTCTGATAGTTACGCGAAAAATACCGGGAATCTTCTTTTGAATCTCTTTTGTATAGACAACAGACGCAAGTGTCCTTTATCTCTTGATGTTAGTGTTAGTACCTCGAGATACGTGTGTAAAAACCGGTAAAGACAGTTCCCCCCTACGAGAAACAACCGCGAGTGAAATCCTATAAATACTGCAAATGTGTGTAATAGCAATATTTTCACGACTTTTTATAAACTTGATTAGGCTATTATCTGTATAACCCTTTACTACCTCTCCTGATTATGAAGCAGCCCTATTTAATACAGTCCTCATACTTTAAAATTATATTAATAATTTCACATATATGCATCCTTTTTTGTACAGCAGACTCTAAGCTTATTCAGACTCGTCATAATTTTTTCTAACTACTCATTTCACCTACAAAATGCATATAAGGTACCACAAGTTCTTCTACACATTCCCCAATGTACCTATCTGCATTAAGGCCACTTCCCGGTATGGTGCTTCCAAAAAAATGTCGCCCCATGCCATTATACCTCCACCACCAATATGTATTCTAGGAGAGAAGTACCATTGGGCATAGCCTTCTCTGCACTCTTTGGAAACTATCAGGTGAATATCTCAAAAAACGAGAATAGTCTGTAAATATAATGTACCGCCAATCTTCCATGTCCTAATTTGCTTAAGTATGAGAGAATTACAACCGTTGTCTTTGATAAGCTGCGTCCAATAAAGGGTCTGTAGCAGATACATAAGATGATACATTTTCGTACAGTATCAGCTGAAACTACGGTACTATGAACATCTGCCAGTTTCCTAGTTAAAGCTGTAGCTGTCCGCTTTCGAAGCACTTCTGAGTCTTTGGGCGTTTGTTGCCCTTGATCTTCCCTAGACTTCTTGAGTAATAACCAGTTTCTCGAAATCTTTGTAAAGCTACGGATATTGCAATTCACGTAACGCCAAGCGTTTCTCCGATATACAGAGAAGTAACATTGGACATACCTAGCCTTCTCCACAGTCATTGTGGAGAATTCTTCTCCCTTCTCCACAAGTCTATTCTAGTTTTCACAATTGTCGTGCGTTTGTGAAAAAATTCGTGATTTATGTTTGGAAGTAAATAGTGGTAGTGAATTTAGATTAAAAAAAAATGGATATCGAAATTGATAACGAGCTTATTATCAATTGTGGAACAGCGGCCGGCGTTGTGATAAAACTTTAGAACAGTATAAGAACCGAAATAAGGTTGATTTTCGGCGACAATGCCATAATTCCAACACTATTAACTGCTTCCTTTTTCTTTTATCCATCATACCAGCACGACTGAGGCAGAAATGGAATGATGTGTGAATGCAACCAAAATTTTTTTTCAGTCACACTGCATGACAATGACAAAATATCGTCAGTCTGAAAGAAGCCTTACGACTACCGTTACTATAACTGTTGCATCTCTTAGTTTTGTACATTTTATTTTTTGGTACATATCTTTTTTCTTTGTTGCAGTTTGTTATTCTAGCTCTTAAGGTTAAGGTCACTAAGAGTGATTTGAATCTATGTTGGCACCTTTATAACTTCTGCAATTCTATACGTCTGTCGCGTGGCTACAATCTTCAACATGTGATTAAACTTGGAGATGTTAGCAACTGTGTTATTTCGTGATGCTGCTTATGTTAAGTTTATGAGGCTGCCATTATCGCTGCTGTCATTGTGCAGAAAGAAAATAAAAAAAATCTGTAAATGCTTTTTATTACGTATCGTGTTCGTAAAAACTGATAACAAAATCATAAGATTTAGTTACATTGTGTTGTGAATTTATTAATTGTTATGTCTTTATTTAATTTATACTTTATTATATTGTTCTTATTTTAATTTATTAAAAAGCACGATAATTTATATCAACAATTTATTTGATTAATAATTACATACTAACTGTTCCTCGATATAAAATTTCGGTATAAGTTTCGTTTATATACATAAACTGCCGTTATCTCGAAAAGTCGACAATCCTCTCGACCATACTGAGCGGCGAAAATGATAACGGCAAACTGGTTTTCCCATCGACTCGTCTCCAGAAGTTTCGAACTGTTGTTTTTATAACAAAGGGTGTTCTCAGGTAGGCATTACCTAGAAAATACTCGAATGAATAAGCATATTAGTGATAAACATGTTTACCGTTCTGAGTCATACGACACGTCACCATCTATCGTAACATTGCCCCCCTCTAAAAAGAGGGTTCCTCCTGGAACCTTGTCGGGACTGGAACTGGAACGGTATGCAGGTATCGGCAACTGGACCCTCTTTTACAACTTCCAGTTGTATAAAAATGACAAGGGACGGTTTTCTCTCTGCACCAGTAACTATGCGGATTGCAACAGACTAACACCTGGACTTCGGTGTCTTTAAAGATCTCCTCCACCATACTTCGGATAACCCTCCAATCTAATTGGCGGCACTCTAACTTTGGCATGGCTAACTTTTGCACGTCGGACTCTACTACGTGCTCTCTCAATTGAAGTAAGGCTTCCCATACATCTCGGTATGTAGGTTGGTCACGGCCAGTGTCTTTTGTTACCAGGTAGAAAAGGTAACGTGATGTTTCTTGGAGTTTCAAGGCCTTCCCAGGAGCTGGCACTTGACATTAAAGTTCTGGAACTCGACCGAACTTCCTTCGAAAGACGGATGCCAACCCTGGTGCGTCTTTGATACTGGCCGGGATGGTGAGGGCCAGCGAGTAGTCATCGGGGAGCGCGAGTAGATCTTGCTTTTCTTCAGTGGTAACACCATGTCTTGCTTTACCGGTACCCCCATAGGCACCCATGAATTCCTCAAACGTGAGGTCAGCCACATCTTGGACTTGGTTTACTTCCACTTCTTGGAAAGACGCCAGCCGGTTATGGTGCACTATCTTCGGCTTTCCCCTCGGAATCTTGCTTATTCGGTAGAATACGACTTCACGGCAAGTAGAGTGAAAAGTAATATTTAAATTCCATTTCTGTTCTTGTGTTCCTATACTTACTGTATTGACTTCCAAATATTTATGTCACTACATATAATTATAATTTATCCGATATTGTCTATATAGATGTCCACATATTTAATCTATGAATAAATCGATAGTAATGTGCATTTTGTAATTGGAAATTATGTTGATCTATCTAGTTTATAAATAAAGTGAAATAGAGATTTGATTAGATGAAATTCAAATTTTGCGTTTGTCGCTTTAACCTAAATTGTTGTTTTGTTGTTTATGATTCATATTACATATTATTACAAATATTATTAACATTAGGCAGTTTTCGAGTTGAAACTCGAAGATTGAAGATTTTTACTGTAATACCTCAGTGTTATGTTCTTAATTATATAATGTATCTGTTCTGAAGTATAATGTTCTGAAGCTATTTTCTTGTGGCATTTAAATGGGAATAAGCCCCAATTAAAGGTTAAAGTACGTTTATTGACGTTTCAATTTCCAAAATTGAATATTTAATTAGTAAATTAAACAAATTTTGTGTTTAAACTTACTTTAACCTTTAATTGTGGCTTATTCCCATTTAAATAGTAATTAGTTGCTATATTCATTACGTCTGGCTTGGGATCTCAATCTAATTATTTCCTTTTTCATATTACAAACTTCCGATTGGGTCCTACCAAGGAGCATTTGTTATGAAACTCTGAGCTGAAATTTTGAGCTACCATGTTTAGTGGAGGAGGTGATGATTTGTGATACTTTAACAACGGTCTCTATTTTGTAGTTAATCTGGTACCATATTCTCTTTTATTATGATTTCTGTACAATCATTTTTGTACAAATTTTCTAAAGATACAAATTCTTCATTTTGCTAAGTTCTTAATAACCATTTTTATAAATTCGGTGTTGCCATTAGTCCACAGTAGTTATGTTTACTGTATATATATATATATATATATATATATATATATATATATATATATATATATATATATATATATATATATATACATAAACCAAAATGGAGTGTTGGATTTCAAACCAATTATTTGTAAACAAGTTTTCTAGACTAAGTAATCAGTAATGCAGATCACACCTATGTTTTGTTTTTAAATTAAGAAAGAGTAGTATGCAGTCACGGAGGGCCTACGCTCATATATATCATCGAAAAGAAGTAAACAAACTGTAGTGTACGAGGTTAGCAATAAAAATTTATCCTCGTCCAAGCGTACTATCATAAGTCCATTCACTTAACACATTTTACTAAAAAATTAACAAATTCGTCAATGACCCTCGAGAAAAAACTCAAAATTGTTTGTATGACTACAGGTACATAATATATTATTACCCGTACAATAGAATTTGTAGGAGTGAAGAAAACGTCCACAAAAAGTTAATGTACGGTCTCGTATACTCGGAAACGTGATTTTTGGGCCTTTATTGTCACTTTTAGTTACCCCGGTGCTGACTTATCATCTAATCAAATTCCTGTTATTGGTAAATTTAGGTTTAGATTTAAAAAGGTTACAAAAAAGAATAATAACAAAAAATGTGATATGAGAAGACTAAAAGATAAGGAAACAAAGGAGACAGTCCCACGGATTCTTTCAGAAAAGCTAAGTAACATGGAGCAAACATTTGATCCAGAATAATCACTCCAGAATATATACTAAGTGACATAGAAATCCGAACACCCAGTTTAAATGATTTTATTTCAATAAAATTTTGTGTAATTTATTTATCTTACTTAAAAAAAGAAGTGATAAAGTTTTTAGCCTTATCAGTTGGAGATTCCGGTTTTTATACTTTTTGTTTTTAAATTCACTACCAATCTAAAAATGAATATTTCAGCCGGAATAAAGATCCAAATTTGGCGGATTGTGGTTCTTGATATTCTTTACGATGCCCAGAGTACGGAGACCTGTACGATTTCGTCAACTTAGTGAGTTTGATAGAGGCCGTATAATGGGACTTCGGGAAGCTGGACTTTCTTTTCGGGAAGTTGCAGTTAGAGTGCAAAGAAGTGTAGACACCGTGATTAGGTGTTGTCAGGCATGGCTTCAAGAAGGCCGAACGCAAAGAGCAAGGGGCACTGGACGCCGCCGTAGAACAACAGACCGTGAAAATCGCCGCCTAAGATTATTGGCCTTAAGAGACTGTTTCTCCACTACCAGCTCCATTGCAAATGAATGGTTTGCAGAACACAGAAGACCTTTTGGCATGCGAAGTGTTTACCGAAGAATGAGAAGTTTTGGCCCGTTTTCATACCCACCACACTGGGTCCTCCCTTCAACTCCAGAACACCGCCGTAATCGCCTTCAGTGGTGCAGGGAACGGTCACTCTGGAATCAGGAATGGAACAGTATTGTCTTTAGTAACGAGTCTCGATTTTGTTTAGGCATGCACGATGGTCGAGCGAGGGTTAGAAGGCGACGTGGTGAAAGGAGGAATCCACAGTTTTTTGTTGAAAGACATGTTCATCACACTGTTGGAGTTATGGTTTGGGGTGCTATAGCTTATGGTTCCAGGTCACCTTTAATCTTCATCAGAGGTAACATGAACGCGCAGCGTTATATCCAAGAAGTTCTAGAACCCCACCTTCTATCCTATCTTGACACCCTGGCAAATCCAACTTTCCAACAAGATAATGCCCGACCACATGTTGCAAGAGTCACAATAGACTTCTTTCAACATATTGATGTCACATTGTTAGCATGGCCACCAAGATCTCCCGACTTATCCTCAATTGAGCACGTGTGGGATATGATGTGTAGGAGATTGCTCAATTTGCAACGTCCTCCTCAGACTCTACAAGCACTTCGAGAGGAGTTAGTGGTTGCCTGGAATGAGATACCACAAGAGGACATTAACCACCTGATCAGAAGCATGCCTAGGCGCGTTGGAGAATGCGTAACACATTGGGGGGCATCCACACATTATTAAAGGTAAAAGGGCTTTAAAGCAATGCAATCATTTTGAAATTTTATTCATTTACTTATTATGCTTCATTAAGTACTTATACAAAATTTTATTAAAATAAAATCATTTAAACTGGGTGTTCGGATTTCTATGTCACTTAGTATATGTGAAACCTTTAACAAGCTCAGAGAAGAACATCTAATAGAAAATAAAGAGAAGAGGAACAGTTGCATGAATGACAATATACTGCATGACAAAAAACTGTATAAAAATATTCAGAGACAAATTAATAAGAACCGAAATACGAAAGGCAAAAGAAAATTGGTTAAAAACACAATGTGAAGAGATAGAGTTATTGGAACAAAACACGATACATTTAATATGCATAAAAAGGTAAAACAAGAAGCTGGTCTTCAAAAATCCAACACAGCTAGCAAACTGCAAGATCAACAAGGGAACATCATCACAGATAAAAATCAAGCAATGCATATGCAGCAAATACATACAAGAACTCTGATGATAATAGGTCCGAACAACCTCAGTCCTACATATGTTATGACCACTTACCAATTACATCAGGTGAAGTGGAAAAAGCAATATCACAACTAAAAGATGGCAAAGCTCCTGGACCTGAGAATGCATATACTGAACTCATAATGCTACTTAACACCGACGGTACTCAACGACTAACAAAAATATTCAATGACGTATGTTTAAACGGAGTAATACCAAGATCATGTCTGAAGTCAACGTTTATTGCTCTACCAAAGAAAACAAAATTTGTATCCTGCAATGATTTCCGGACCATCAGCTTAATGACACAGTTTGGTTTTCGGAACGCAGTGGGTACGAGAGAACCTCTTTTTAGCATATAAGTGCTATTTCAGCGATGTAGAGATGTGAATTGCGATATTTATGCATGCTTCATTGATTACCATCAAGCGTTCGAGAATATTAAAAATAGAAATATTAACAAATATTGGAATAAACACCTACGATCTAAGAATTATTAGCAATCTTTACTGGAATCAAACATCGTCTATCCGGACAGAGGCAGGAGAATACGATGATATCAAAATCAAACGTGGGGTCCGACAGGGATGTATACTATCACCCTTACTGTTTAACATATACTCTGAGGAAATCTTTCAAGAAGCAGTAGAGGATTTTGAAGCCGGAATTCGAATTATAGGAGAATGTATCAATAGCATTAGATACGCGGATTGTAACGATATATTTTGCTTACCTCAGAGTAAGAACATAGGGTAGAAGATTGGGGACAGAAACTAAAGGGTTAAGAAGGAGCAAACAAAATAATCGAAACTGATGCGTACGACACTCAGGGGGTTGTTGGAGAGCTGGGTCGTGGATAAGTTGAAATAAATGGGTCGGATTGGGGTATCTACACAATGAAACAAAGAGATACATAAATCTCCTGGACAAAATGAATAAAATTGATAGACAAGAAATACCTCTAGCTATTTCAAATGGGACGCCGCTTCGAGAAGACTTCCTGCTGGAGGAAAGAAGGGTTCTTCTTTCCTAAAAAGTAAACACACAAAAAAGGTTAGGAGATTTTTCTAAAATAAAGACAAAAAATAATCAGAGAAATAAATCAAACATTAATTTTTGTCTCAAACAAAGTCATCAAAAATACAAATGGCACAAAAAATATACTATATAAATATTTGCAAAATACAGAATAAAAAAAAAATAAATGTCTATCTGTTTACAAAGGAGATTGCTATTTATACAATCCAGAATATTTAACATCTCACCTGACAAGACGATGTACTGTGGACGCCTACGCAGAAATGCATGGCACCTTAAGAAGAAGAAGATTTATACAAAATCTTTCAAAATGGTTCCTAGGTTATTTATCACTGGCCAAAATAGATTATTGAAATCAAAGATATCTTTATAAATGAAGATATCGTAACGTTTATTCTTTTCTATAAAACATCTTTTCTATACAAGCAAATTAAAAATTGTCACAACAAAAAAACAAATTAAAGCTAGCTGTCAGATGTCACATTTAATTTTGATGACAAGGAACAAATAAATTGACAGCATAACCATACATATTACAATTTTTAAATTGTTATGAAAGCAATTATTGTTTTTTTTTAAATGTCTATTTTACTTGGAAAAATTAATATATTGAATGTTACCTTATTTTCACTTATTTCACTTAAAAAAGAAACTTGCTACATCTCTGGGATTGAAACTAACCGGACAAATTCTCCACAGGAACAAAGGAAACCATTTCCATACTCAGGAACGACGATCTAAGACGTAAATGGGGTTGGAACGAGCAGGCAATCAAAAAAGCTGGTGGGGACACCCTATATATTACTCTTCAAAATTTCATCAGTCTCCAGTACACTGCATAAATCTTACGATGATTACTCTGTTCTAAACTGCCATTATGCAAAGATTATTATCACCTTAACCGGTCTTAAGACATTACCACAAAGAATTGGCTGTGGATTCAAAATCCGCCAAACGTCCTTCTCGTTTGAATGCTCTTGCTCGACTTCTTATCTGCCTTACATTTAACAAATTCCACCTAAATAATTTCCCTTCACGTCTCGCAGCCAGATTATGGTCTACGAACCTAGCAACCTAGTTCTTAGCAATGAAACGACAAAAAAACATCTTGAAATATTAACTTTTAAATTGGGTAACTGGAAATTTTTTACCTCACAATACATACAAAGAATAGGGGGATTTTAATGTAAATAAAGACAAAAAAATGTTCTCAGCGTTAATACGTCTTTACTACGAGATAAACAACACGCATTTTATTGATTATTTTAAACGTCCTCATTTCCTAGTTTTAACCGGAATAATTTTCTACCTGACAATGTAACAGAGACAAAACATCTATATTTTGAAACAACTGAATGCAAAACTTAAAACAGAATTAATACTATTCTTCTTCTTCTTCTTCTAATGGCGCTACAACCCTTTGTGAGTCTTGGCCTGCTTAACAATGTTCTTCCATTCTGCCCTGTCGGATACTTTCCTTCGCCACTGCCTGATGTTCATGGTTTTAAGATCCCTCTCTACGTCGTCTATCCATCTTTTACGGGGCCTTCCTCTTGTTCTGTTTCCTTGGGGCTTCCATCTCTGGACTACTTTTACAGCTCGATTATCTGGCATTCTTTCTAGGTGACCAAGCCAGTTTAGTCTTTGTGATTTTACAAATCTGACAATATCTGCGCTCTGCATTAGTTCATCCAGCTCGTGGTTCATTTTAATTCTCCACGAACTATCGCTGCATTGGGTTGGTGCAAAATACTAAGGAAGATATTTGGACCAACCCAATTAATACTATTATAGATATTAACTATAAAACGCTACAGGATGACACGGTGGTATTCCCTGACAGGTATGAAGCCCTCCAGGAGTTAATGAATAGAATCACAGAAGTGAGTTAGAGATATGGACTTTCACTGAATATTAAGAAAACAAAATGTATGATGATCTCTAAGAAGGAACAGCAAATTGAAAGAATCAATGTGAATGATCAACCAATAAAAAGAGTAAAAACATACACCTACCTTGGTACGAATGAAAATTGGGACCATTCCCTAAAAATAAAATGTAGGATAGAGAAAGCAAGATCTGCATTTCAAAAAATGGCTAAGCTATTCAAATGTCATGATTTATCAGTACCCATAAAATTAGGTTACTGCGATGTTATATCTTTCCTAAACTGTTGTACGGAGTTGAGTTGTGGACTCTCACATACCCTTGCAAGAAAATTGAGGCTTACGAAATGTGGCTTTATCGTCGAATCCTGAAGATATCTAATACCGATCACGTTACTAACCAGGACATTTTATTAAGAATGCAAAAAGGAAAAGAGTTGCTAACCACAATAAAAAGAGCCAAAATCGAATACTTCGGTCACATCATGAGGAACAGCAAAAGATATGGATTGCTGCAATAAATTCTACAAGGAAAAGTAAAAGGCAAACGAGAACCAGAAAGGCGAAGGATTTCCTGGCTGAAAAATCTATAATTATACGTACGTGCTTTAACACAACCACAAATCTTTTCAGAGCAGCAAAATACAGATTGTCATGATGGTCGCCAACATCCGAAACGGATAGACACCTCAAGAAGAAGAAGAATTGTCACTTTTGCCTTAATAAAACAGTTCAATTGGCAGATTAGTGTTCAAGCATACTGTTACGATAAATTCTGACCCAAAACCGTAAATATATTTATTACTAATATTTTCATTCATTCACGTATTTTTTAGGTAATGCCTACCTGACACACGATGGGTCCCCCTTTGTAATAAAAACATAACAGTTCGAACCTTCTGGAGACAAGCCGATTTAACCATACCGGTTCTGAGAACAATTCGCCGCTCTGTCTAGAAGGCCTTTCAGCAAAACAGCGGTCTATGTTCGATGTGTTTCGAGAAACAACTGTTTTCATTCTCGAATAACAGGACTTTATATTTATAGAGGAATTTTGGTTATGGAGGGACAGTTAATAAAGAAGATTCGCGCTCGCGATATTATTGTTACGCTCGCCTACTAATAAATTATTGTATATGTAGTGATAAATAAACTTATATAAATTATCGTGCCTTTTAATAAATTAAAGTAGGAACAATATAATAAATTAGTAAAGACATTATAAATTAAAGACATAACAATTAATAAATTCACAACAATACCTTGAATTGTATAGAACAAGTTTTGAAATCGAATGGTAGCGAGTTTAGTTTTTAATGAAAAAGTGGAATAATAGTCGTGTTCCTTAGACATTATTGATGTGTGTATATCTCAACATCTATTTACCCATTGCTCTCTTACCTAATCTAAAATAATGTCATTGTGTAAAGATAACATCCCAATTGGATTTTATATGACTAATAATGACTTTTGTAGCATTTTGGGTGAACATATTTCACATACATTATACCAATCCTGAATAAATAACTTCCTTTAGCATGAGTATTCAACTTTCATTAATTTTATAATACAGTGTACATGTTTGTAGTATTAAAAACACTAATGGTTATCAGTAAACTTTTTCAACACAAACAAAGAAATTAATAAAACTAATTGAAAGGATAACGATATTTTTAATTGCAATATTTATATAAGTCTATAAACATAAATATTCGATTAACTTTATTATTTACAATTCTAAAAGGTTACACACACGTTTATCAACAAAATTGTCATTGTACGGATTATCTTTATGATAAGAGGCTGAATTATTAATAGACATTATGTAGGTGATAATAATTGATACTGAGAATATTCAATATTATAGACAGATAAATTCTATAACGTAGGTATTTTTAGAAAGGAAATCACTAACTAAATTTAGGTTATGTTGGATCATTTAGAGCGGTGGTGCCGAAAGGGTCCCAAAATAATTTATTAAGAAACAAATTTTTTTTACAAACATGTTTATACAGCTTGAATAAAAACATGTTAAAAAAAAATATAACGCCCTAATTATGATCTGTGGCTAATGAACATAGTTCGAGGCCAAACCTCTCCATACACACACACAACGCTCTAATTATCATATTGTTGTTTATTTAGGAACGTAAACTTGACTACTAGTAAAACATAAATAATAATTACAACACTTTACATAAAAATACATTACAAAGTAAAGAAATATATATTAATGCGACGACGGATCTGCCTGTTTTTTTTAAATAATACAGAATTTTTATAATCCAGAGCCCAGCTTTTCAAACCTGGGCTCTGTATTATACGCAAACAATGTCATTTTCTAGTTCTAAGCGATTTGTGACTTTAGTTATAGAAGCAGTGATTTATGATAAACTTAACTTGAATAAATAAGATGCTGTAAACGGAACTATTTGAACCAGTTGAGTAAACCGTTTGAGAGCTTCACTCAAAAATTGGGGCTATTCTTGCATCCTTCTGGTCAAAAACTGAACCGGGCTTTGGCTTTTCATATCGATTTTTTAGAATTTTTCCTTGAACGCCTCCTCTCCTGACTGTTTCTGCCATTCTGAAGTCATTCATTATATAACTCACGGGAAAACTCCGAAATTGGGTAAAACTAGTTTTACCCGGATATTTGCGTATTATCCAAATTGACTGGATAGAAGACAAAGGAGATTCATAACTTCTTGATTTATCTGGGTCATTCTAGATCTATCCAACGTCAATTAGATAAAGCAGTACATTTTAAACTTTGATATACTTAAATAACACTACTTACCTTTAAATTTTATTTGCATGACTTTCTTTATTAAGAATTTAATACAAAATTATTGTCTAAAAATATAACTAAGCATTGAGAAAACTGGATATAACACTAACAGCAATAAAAATTATTTTCATTATTACTCGAATTAGAAACGGTTATTTATTTGTATAGATTTACCAGTAACACCAGTCAAGAACATAAAATGGATAGAAAAAAAAGGAATGTGCAAAAGCTGAGAGATGCGATAATTGCAGAACGGTACTCGAAAAACATCAACAACAGGATAAGGAATCGAAATGTAAATGAATAAAGGCAAGACATTGAAGCAGCAGCCAAAGATGAAATAAAAAGAAAAATTTGTGCCTGTAAAAATCATTGGTTTGACGATGAATGCAAGAATGGAACACAAGAAAAAAATGAAGCCTACAGAAAGATGCTTACCCGACGTACTAGAACAACTGTAGGGAATTACCAGACAAAGAGAAGAGAAGAAAAGAGGATACACAAAAAAAACCACTTGAATAAGGAATTTGAATATATAGAAAACCTCAACAGAGAGAAAGAATTAAGAGCATTCTATAATTAATATGTCAAAGCAACCACAAGTCAATGCATAAGTCAGAATGGCGACCTATTAACAACAAGGAAAAATGCATTGAATAGATGGGTGGAATACTTTAACCCTTAGTCTCCCACGACGTTTGATTTTTTTTTGAAAGTTATTTCCCAACGGTACTTTTAAATCCGCCTTATTTTAATGGCCATAAATTTTTACAATAAGCTAAAAGCGTTGATTATTGCAGACGATCCTTTCGAGTACCTATAAATCTTAATGTGTATTTAACACAAAATCGTTTGAATAACTATTCGAAGTGAAGTTTTAAACATCAGCTTAAACTACGGTTGTTAGTGAAATTTTTTGTCGTAATTATTATTAAAAAGTATGCCTGGGATATAAGGCTACAAGAATGTGATGGTATAGTTTATTTCACGAAAAATGGTTGAGTGCTTAATGATTGCAATAAAACCCGACCGCAAGTACCCCAGCTTAGTCAACATTAGTTGAGCAGGTAAGTATTCAGGTAAAATTGAAGCTACTGTGGAGTGTCGTTATCTTGTTTGTATAATAAATTCCTGGTAATATAAAAACGATTAAAAAATCGTATAAAATTATAAAAACGATTAGAATACATTTTATTTCATAAAGTTGTAAACGTTTTAACAGTGAGTTTCACTATCAATGGTTGATCTTTTAATGACCTCAATAAATTTGTTGATCGTTAAGTTTTTCCTGGAATAATTATACAGGTTCCCTCTATTCTGTATAATTTGTAAAAGTATATAAAACCGATCATAAATTTTTAAATATACATTTTGTTTCATTTAGTTGAAAGTGTTACAAGTGTTACCAGTGTTATGCCTATTTATACCTATAAAACAGAATTATGTGGCTTCCGTGGAAAAACATTGATGGTGCTTCTTCCAGTGTTCCAGCAAAGAAAAAGCATATATCTGCTGACGCTAGAGAAATCGTAAAAACAATATATAGTTCTTTACTTACAAGGGAACTTACTGCTGATACTGCTGCCAGTGAAATATCTGATTTAACGAAAATACCTCTAACCACAGTGAAAATAATTACATCAAATCCCATTAAGTCAAGAAGGAAGCGTAAGGATGCTGGTTCTACCAAATGTATTGACGAAAGTGATAAGGACTTAATAAGACGAAAAATTTACACAATCTACGAAGAGCAACGGATACCTACATTAGACGCTTTAAAACAACGGCTTACTAATGATGATACACAAATAAACTGTAACCGCACTAGTCTTTGGAGGATTTTGTCTAAAATGGGCTTCAGATATCGTACAATTGACAAAAGGCAAGTGCTTATGGAGTCCCATCGTTTACAAAAGTGGCGTACTGAGTATATAACTTCCATAAGAAAGTACCGTACAGAAGATCGACCAATAATTTATCTGGACGAGACATGGTTTGACACTTATGAAACACCATCCAAAGGGTGGTCCGATTCTTCCAACAGGTGTCAAACAAACGCTCCATCAAACAAGAACAGAGCTTTTTGAGCAATGGTTTAAGAATTGTCTTATACCTATCCTTCCTTAAAATAGTGTGATAGTAATGGACAATGCAAGTTACCACAGTCGTCAATTACATAAGTCTCCAAGTGCAAATAACACGAAAATTGAAATTCAAAACTACCTGTTAGAAAACGATATATATTCTGAAGAAAGTTATTTAAAAAATGAACTGTTAGAAGTGTTAAAATCATTTTCTATTAAAAAAGTATATGTTTGTGACGCATTGGCCGAGGACATGGGACATACAGTGTTACGGCTTTCGCCCTACTATTGTTTATTTAATCCCATAGAGCATATGTGGCACCAACTAAAGTCAAATGTTAGGTCACAAAATGTTTCTCATACTTTAAGTGGTAATGAAGTAGAATTAATAAGGAAATGTGTTGATGATATCTCCCCAGAAACTTGGAAAAATTCAGTACTGGCGTACTGTAATGAACGTAGAAAATTCACTTGTTACTTTGAATCACATAATTAAACCAATTGTTATTAATCTTGAAGAGGATAGCGACAGCGAAACAGAATTAGGTATTTAGGAATTCTGGTTATTTTGGGTATTTTTTTTTGTAAATATTAACTTGTATATATTTTTCTATATTTTTTTCAATTCATCTATTTTTTGTACATTATATATTTGTTTGTATGTATATACTGTAAATAGAACTATTATTACTGTACATTTTTAAACTACTTTCTTCATGTTAAAAATTGTTTAATTATCAAGTATATTCACTTGAACAACCTGAGAATACCATATGAATAATTTAATAAATTTTTATAATCGTGTTACACAGCTACCAATGAAATATATTAAATAACAAACTTTCTGAAGTGCGACCCTGTGTACTTCGGAAGTTTATTGAGAGACTCTTGTATACACAATAGGATCAACTCAGGTAACCATTAAGCACTCAACCATTTTTCGTGAAACAAACTATACGTAAAAGTACCGTCGGGAGACTAAGGGTTAACCAGGCACTTAATATAGAGGAAGAAGAAGAAAACCTAGAAGATGAAAGAGATGAGGTAAAGGGAACAAACGAAAAGGACGAGGAACCATTAACGATTCTTGAAGTTAAAGATGCAGTTAAAAAATTAGCCAGAAACAAATCGCCCGGAATAGATAATCTCCCAGCTGAACTATATAAAGAAGGTGGCTACAATACCATAATAGCATTATGGATACATTATACCAATATGGATACAGAAATCCCTCCCCAATGATTGGAATATTGGTATACTTTGCACCATACACAAAAAAGGAGATATCTTCGAATGCTCTAACCACAGAGGAACTATGCTTCTAAATGCAGCATATAAAATATTTTCCACAGTACTATGTCACCTTATGGCACCATATGCAGAACGGATAGTGGGAAAATACCAGGCAGGTTTCAGAGGTACAAATTTTAGAAAAAACATGGAATAGGGCATATATATATATATATATATATATATATATATATATATATATATATATATATATATATATATATATATATATATATATATATATATACTCATCATATATTTATAGACTATAAAGCAGCTATAATATAATACTTTATTAATTATAAAAGTATTATTACTACGATTCTTTGAATAGAAGGGAAATATTCAAAGCAATGAAAGAGCTAGGAAAACCAAATCACTTGGTGCATTTAACAAAACTAAAAATCTTCAAAAAGTTTAATGTAGAGTACGAATTCAGGGGGTATTAATACTGTCTGAACCTTTTAAAACAAATAACGGGCTGGACCAGGGAGACCCTCTCTCCTGTATACTGTTTAATCTGGCTCTGGAAAAAGTAATACGTATGTCACAAATCACAACCATTGGTTCAATAGGTGTATGGTTTAATATAATATAAATAGGTTTAATAATAAACACCAACAATTGGTATACCTGGGAGCGTTCCTTAAAGCCGCGTTTACACGATGGCAATTGGCGAGACAATTGCCATTGGACAATTGTCATCACGTGGTTGCGGATTGTCGGAGGCCAGTCCAGTTGAAGGAGAAGATGTTTATACGGAGGCAACTATTGCCATGGCAGTAGACAGCTAAAACATGGCCGACTGCTCGTCATCTATTGTGTTCGGTGAGGGAACTGGCAAAAAACAAGACAGCACTACTGGCCTACACCGTTCACACGGCGCCAATTGTCGCGACAATTGAGATTTCGAGTGGTGGGGGGCTCACTGGGCGCAGCTCATTGTCCTCAGTCTACTCCCGGAGACAACTGAATTTTGGGCCAATTGTGAGGGCAGTTGGCAAGGCAATTGGCCTGAAGTGTTTAGACGAAGACAGTAATTTCATGCGTCAGTTGTCTTCTGACAATTGTCTCGCCAATTGTCATCGTGTAAACGCGGCTTAACACTGAAAATAATATTACCGCAGAGATAAACCGCAGAATATCACGGCCAACAGATGCTATTTTGGGGTCAATATGCTGCTTAAATCCACAATTGTATCGAGAAATATAAAAATAAAACTAAATAAAATAAAAGTACTAAGACGAATCTATGGAGCAGCAAGTCATGGTCCTGCGATCTTATATAGTAGTTCAATTGCCTATCCATCCAACTCAAACCGGCAGTTAACATTATTTATAAAGTAGCTGATCTTTAGAGACTGTCACCAACTTTAGATTAATTATATTGGCTATAAGTCCTTTATGATGGAAAATTGTGTGAAAAACTTCATTTTAGTTTATTAACTTTGTCAGAATTGCAAACAGCAAACAAATTAGATGATCCAATTTATTTATCTATTAATTATCTAACTTTGTTTTTTAAAAAATGTTCCAGCATAACAAAGCAATAATGCCATTTATAGCAGTCTCATCCATATATTAGCCGGAAAATTTTTACCCAGCCCTCGTATTCCTTTAGTCTTAGAATTCGTTGTTAAAGTCAATTAGTGTGACAAAAACACTATATTAAATGTTGTGTAGACTAGTTGTTGCTTTCTGCAATAATAATTATGCATCCGATTGATTTTTCTTGCAATATTTTAAGCTGGAGATCGGATACGGCTCTGAACGTAACGATGGGCCGACCCATATCTCTAACTGTAAACTCAATTCCGAAACGTTCTCGAACAATTAATAGCGTTGACCTGCGTTGACCATCTCCGCCCCCTACAGAAATGTTCCCGGCACGCCCATGATGTTATCACTGTGATATTGACTAAACTTGCCTTTGATAGGTTATTGCCTATATAATTTTCCTTATCGGCTTTAAGAGAGAATATTAAGTGACGTGAACGACAGTAATATTAAGATGTAGGGTATAAAATGTGTTATATTTCGTCTGGGCGTGAAAAGGCGAAAGATAATGTATTTTTCATTTTCTTTTACTCCCATACAATCATGTCAATTATAATTTCAATAGTGTTTTCAATAAAAATACATACATGTACGATATATTTAACGCGAATATCGATGATGAAATAATAACACAATGTCCACAGTTTTTTGAAGTTTGATGTTTTAGTTATTTTGAAGAAATTACGAAAAGTTTAAATCCTCAACTTTATGAACATATATTATTCCGATTTGAATTCAACGTTTTCTAGTACACATAAAGTGGATTTAAGCCCTAAAGAAACAGTTTGTGTTGTTGAAGGTCTCATTTATTTTTGGGATTATGGGCGCGTACAAAAGACACGCATTAGAATGACCCGTACACTTAATTTGGCTTCGCTATTTTAATGACTATGTTCAAAATACGTAATATCGAGAGATAAAATATGTGGGTAAGTTCAAATGACAGTGTTAATTAATATTGTTTAAGAGAGGGTGCCACAATATCTCCAAAATATTGAACAATCTGAGACATGCATATGACGTAGGGGAGATAAAGTGGGTAATGGCAGCCACCTTATTATTACAGATTGGACCGCCTATACCTGCTGAAGGCACTCTAAGCTTGACCTTGAGCTGTGATGGCTCATAGGTAGGCTTACCATAATTATGTAACTCTTAACCGGGACAGTAAATGGTGGATAGGGTAAAGTATAAAAAAAACGATTAAGCTGCTGCCAAAAATGTTTATTAATAAAATACCTATTTTTTTGTACCATTCATACTTCTCGCTTGTATGTACTTTTTTTAATAAAATGTTATTTTTTTTTATTTTTTCGTAAAAATCGTTACATGTATTAAAGTTTAATTTACAGTATATTAATGCTTGTACGGTAGACTCCAACATACGGCTTCTATCGTCCGACCAAATATGTTTCATCATCGAGAAGACACGCTCTAAAGGCCTGGTAAGCACAAAATATATTGCACCATTTTTCCCAGGTTGGGTGTATCGATGTGTTGTTCATGAAAATGTTTAAATAGTAGAACCCATTTGTCAACATAATTAATTTGTATCGTCGTGGAATTCCATTCATCATTCTTTGATGCTATAAAAACTTTCGTAAGTGACAGCTCGTCAAAAAGGCTGTCAGTATTAATATTTTGTCGATGGTCCGAACCGTGTATTTTGTTTATAATTTCAGCAGATCCTTCGATTTCGTCCCATTTCAATACGTGATTCAGTCCAATCCATTCGAAAATGTCTGCTTCTCTGAAACTATCTTCCCACAATTCAATGTATGAAATGCATCGTCGGTAAAAATGGGTTACTTCGGTTTGAAATTTATCAATATCCTGGTTACTACCAACATTCTTTAATAATTGTTTCGCTCTTTGTGGTACAAAATTGCTTGTCCATGCGTTCTTGAAGATTAGATTTCAATCTTCTTAAATCCAAAATAATGTCAGTCGCACTTGCTTCACTTTTTTCCATGAGTAGTACAGTCTTGTTAAAATTGTTTAATTGTCCATACACAAACCAAAAATGTAATCTCGCATTGCACGTGGACAGTTATCTTGGGAAAGGAAATATGCTTTTAGTCCTTCGAATATATTTAGAATTTTCTCAATTGCCGGCAAAAGAGAAAGAAATCTGGTACTTCCATATTGGATTAGGTTTTTATATTCCACATCCACACATTCACAGAATTCCTTCAACTGAGTTACTGGAACTGTTTAGATATGACAATGTTTGTATATTTTGACAACTATAATTGGTTTCAAATGAGTGTAGAGTAATAAATCATGAAGTGTCATAAAATTTGCCTGAATTTCGGTGTCGTCATGGGCGTAGGCAAATGGACGGATGTCAACTTCGTCGTCAAAAATTGATGTACCTCAAAATATCATATTTTGGATATTTTGTGATAACCAATTTTATTTAATTTTTCGATTAACTTATTCTTCAAACTCGTATTCCATTATATGGTCATTAAAGCTAATTACATTTTTATTTATAAAAACAAATTCACTTCCTTACTGAACGAATAAAAGCATAGAAGAAACTGATAAGGGTATGACGCACCTCCTAATATTACTAAGAACTAAAATAAATCAACATGAAGACTAATAACGCGTAATGAGGTTTTACTTACACTTTCATTATAATCCCTCTTTTATTTTATTATTATCATTCGACATTCGACATTCGAGTTAGTAATTGTTACTACACCAATTAAACGTACAGTAATATTGTGATATAGAAATAGTGAAAAAGTTATAAAATGGCGACATTTACTCCAAAGAAAAGAGGTGTAAAAAATTCTCCGCTATCTGTTAGTGAAAAAGTTATAATTTTAAATGTATATGATTGCATAAAACACGATCACCCTAGTTTGTCTGTGCAAGAAAGTGTTGAGCGATGTGCCCGAATGACTGGAATTGGACAGTCCCCGATTTTTAAATTATTGCGAGAAAGAAAGATATCAGGCCAGTTAAGTCCATGCAAGAGAAAATCAGGAAGACCAAAAAAAATCTTAGGTGAAGACACCAAACGTGACATTCGAAGAAAAGTTCATTCGTTTTATTTTAAAAAGGAAATACCCACCCTTGACAAAATACTAATGGAGATAAGCCAAGATAACGATATTCCTTTGATATCCAGAAAACTTTTATGGAAAACTTTAAAAAGTATGAATTTTTCCTGGGAAAAGCACAATCGAAAGGCACTATTACTGGAAAGTGATGAAATCATTTGCTGGAGACGAAAATATTTGAGAACTATAAAACAGTACCGCAAAGAGCACAAGAAAATTTTTTATCTTGATGAGACGTGGATAAACGAAGGTTATATAGTCCAAAAAATGTGGCAAGATAAAAATGTAACAAGTGCTCGCCAAGCTTTCATAGAAGGCCTTTCGACGGGTATTAAAGTGCCTTCGGGAAAAGGGAAGAGGCTTATAATTGCTCACATTGGAAGCGAAGAAGGATTTTTAAAAGAAGGTTTGTTAAGCTTTGAGTCGTGTCGGACGGGAGATTATCATGAGGACATGAATTCGGATGTCTTCGAAGACTACTTCGGGGAAATGTTAAAATTTCTTCCAGCTGATTCGGTCGTGGGTATGGATAATGCAAGCTACCATTCAAGGCGCATAGAGAAGGTACCAACTTCAGCTTGGAGAAAGCAAGAAATTATTAACTGTCTGTCAAATAAAGGTATTCAGTTTGAGACGAATTCAATAAAGAAGGAACTACTAGCCGTAGTAAAACAACATAAATCTCGCTTCATAAAATATGCCGTAGAAGATGTAGCAGAAAAGTATAAAGTAACTGTGCTACGCCTACCGCCATATCATTGCGAATTAAATCCCATAGAACTTATATGGGCACAAGTTAAAGGATATGTTGCAAGGCACAATACCACATTTAAAATGAAAGATGTCAAGGTATTGTTTGATCAAGCCATTATGGAAATCACATCAGAAAACTGGCAAAAAGCAATCCAGCATGTTTTAAAAGAGGAAGATAAAATGTGGGAACTGGACAACTTGGTCGATCAGGTGGTTGACCCTATAATTATAACACCAGGGGATGATGACAGTTCTTCGGATGAAGACTATAGTGATGTAGAATTGTAATAACGTATCCAGTAAAGTTTTTGTAGTTTTTGTGAATAAATTGATTTAAACTCCCCACAAGTGTTTCAATATGTAAAGTTCATTCGTGTGTGTTTGTGAGTATTTCCCGATTTCGGTTCGTATATATTTTATTGTTACATTTTATATTTTTTTAATAACACTGTTCTGCTGTATTACATTTTTATTTCCTTTAATATGATTTTTAAGAATGCATATTCTTTTGTCAATTAACCCACTAGCGCGCCTCTGGCTCAGTGTTTATCTGTCGATAACAATGGACTAATCCCTTAAAACAGGGTGATACCTACCTGCTCTTTATGAAACGACAGAATTTTGCAATGCGGACGGAATTTATTGACGGATTATTGACGGATTACCCTGTAGCGCTTTTGAATACTTCATGAGATTTTATTACTCTACACTCATTAGAAATAGATTATAGTGCTTCAATTTCGATTGATAAACCATCCACAGCATTTTGAAGTGCATTGTATACAATATGTGCGCCACATCCAATTCCTACAATATCTACACCGAGTTCTTGTTTAAGTCTTCTGTAAACATTATTTTGTCCTCCTCTATGCACACCTCCAAAATTTGTATTACAATTGTCGCCACAAAATGCAGCTACTTTTTTTGTAATGTCATGACGGCGTAATGTTGAAATTATATTTTGAGTCAATATTTCCGTTGTCTCACCCTGAACGTACTCAAAATTCAATAGTTTCACATGTACAGCTTCTAATCATAATCTAATCATCAATTATATCATGCATTGCCGTGTAATAAGCGAATGTGGCCTCTTTAGCTGCAATAATTAAATCGTTTTGAATGGGATCATCATTAAAAAAAAAAAAAAATTGATAGAAGAAGTACTTGCAATTGCCGTTACACCAGTCTTGTGTTTTGCACACTTTAAGTGATCTTTAATATCTGCTCGTCCACCTTGTGCAATTGAAAATTCTGAAAAACATTGCTGGCATTTCACCCTGCTATTGTCACTATATTATACAAAGCTTTTTTATAAAAGGATAATCTTTTTCAAGTTCGCTTGTGAATTTGCAATTTCTTTTCGGCATTTTAAATTAAACACAGCAATTAAAGAAAACAGAAAGTGTTTTCGTATTTTACCACCGTTCACAAAAAAAAAACGAAATGTAATCCCACTGCTAGGGTAAACTGAGATCTGTTTTTTTTAAATTCATCAATTCTTGATTTTTTTAATGTTTATATTCGTTAACGACTCACTGAAATAATGTGTTTAAGAAATGTGATTGAACGGTGAATTGCTGAATTGGCCATTTTGATGATTTCGAGAATTAAGCACGTCTTCTGTGGAAACCCTATTAAAATATCTTATCAATCAGATGTGCAGATCATTATTAGAATTGTTTATATAATACGAACGTGAATAATCTTATTTATTAGGTATCAGTAAATATGAATCCAGGAGCAAAAAAATCATTCGTGTGAAATCACTTAATAAAAATTCAAAATTACGACAGTTTGTCAAACCGGGACAAAATGATAAACCGGCCGGGACTCCGGGACCGATATCTAAAACCGGGACAATCCCGGTTAAACCGGGACGTATGGTAAGCCTATCATAGGTATAGAGGTTACTTTAATAAGTTCGTTTGAAACTAAAATTGTTCTAGCGATATATGCTAACTATTGACGGGGTAAGTATTACTGGGTTTTGTCAAATCCAAATTATTTTATCACTATATACTCGTAAAAGTATGTAGTTTCACTGCATCACATCTAATTTTCTGTTAAATTATGCTGTTTTTTATTTTTAACATTTTAAATAAACTATGGACATTAGGGCAATGAGAGCCACTGCCCCCATTACCCAGTGGGGCCATTTTTAATTTTTTTTCAGATGCCCATGGCATGGAAAAGCAAAAACCCCTAAAGGTTCGTGGACATCAGAAGATTTCCAAAGGGGTGGTAGA
Source organism: Diabrotica undecimpunctata (assembly GCF_040954645.1). NCBI lineage: Eukaryota > Metazoa > Arthropoda > Insecta > Coleoptera > Chrysomelidae > Diabrotica > Diabrotica undecimpunctata. The sequence continues at coordinate 45,004,421 of NC_092803.1, read as the reverse complement.
TTGGTGGCTACTGGAATGAGTATAAGAAAAGTATCCCTTCAATGTAATATCCACTATCAAACATTCCAGAGAGGTTTAAAGAAGGGCTACTTGCAATGCCCGGCGCAATTGCTCAGACGTCCGTATTTTACAATCGAACAAGAAAACGAAATGACTACGCATCTAATTAAGTTTTCCAACATGTTCTATGGTTTATCGGGGTAGCAATTTTGACGTCTTATCTATAGATGGGCAGAAAATCTTAAGATAAATCATCGATTTACTACCCAAAAACAGATAGCTGGAAGAGACTGGCTGGAAGGTTTCTTGAAACGAAATCCTACCAGTAGTCCGTAAACACGAAGACAAGAGTATTAGTCGTACCAAAGGTTTCAACAAATCAGAAGTCACACAATCCTTTGAAAACCTTGAAGCTGTTATCTACAAATATAAATTTCAAAAATCGATATATATTCGCGATCAGTTTGGAGTATCGATAATTTATGCGACTTTCCTCCAACGCTCTCATCATGCTGTTGGTTCTGTTGTATTCGTTGGATTTTTCTATAATCCTTTTTATGCAGAGCAGATATTTGTTTCTTTATATTGGGCCGCTGTAGCATCCTGCTATTCCGCTTCTTTTGTCACTTATTTCCTCACTTATTTCTCAATGTTATCGTCACTGGATAACTTGATCCCTTTATTACCAGGTAGTTTAATTAATTACTTGTCCCACTATTTGGTTTTCAATCTTCAGTTTGCATGCTTTTGATTCTTTGATACTACTGGACTTTGTGGCATCATTTTGTGAAATAGGAGTAAAAAATTTAATGATAATAAAATATACTAAAACCACACACATTTAATCCAGACTAAAAAAACATAGTGAAGAATATAAACATAGGAATGAATTAAAAAAAAAAGAAAAAACACAAAATTTAAACAGAAGTTGTAAAAGAAAACACTGAATGAAATACTTGAAAGATGAGTGAAACAAACTTCTTTTAGCGTGCATTTTACCTATTTTTCTTAAGTTATCCAAAACAAAAAAGTTACAGTTTACACAAAATAAAAACGAATGAATTTGTGTCAGTCAGAAATGAAGACTACAACTCCAGGAAGCAGTGACCCGTATTAAAAACAAGCAAAAACTCAATTACTACTTGTCCTCTCTCAAAGTCAATTCTCAACGTTTCCTGCTAAGATAAACTTCGGGAATCTACATGAAGTTTTGGTTAAACAGGAATCTCCTTTGCTAATTTCGTGTTTGCAGGAATTACACCACCTTACAAGGTCACAGATTAGGTTTATACTCGAAAGTTTGGTAAACTGGCTGCAATAATTCAACCGGAGAGTTTTCCAAGCAGTTTGGATTTTATTTTTCGCATAAGCAAACACAACTTTTGATAAATTTTCTTTTCAAAACTATCAGTGAATTCCCATCACTTTTCTGTAAATTACAGTCCTCAAACTTTTTCGGTTGTCAATTCGGTACTTACGTACGGTCCAAAATTTTTAAAATTTACATTTGGATTTGCCTGGCTGAAAAATCAGTAGTAACCACTATCAGTAGTACTTTCACCAAGTAACGAAAATCAAAATTTGTTTAATTTATTGTTACAACTTATATATTTCCGAAGTGGAAATTGAAACGTCAATAAACTTATTTTAATATTAAATTGTGGCTTATTCCCAAGAAAAATAATAATTAGATTTAAATACAGTTACTGAATTTCAGTAAAATTGACAAAAACAAAGAATGAAAATAAATTTATCAGTTTTTTGTTCAATACATCTTAATGATCTTTATTACCGACGCCAAATTATAAATTAGATTTTCAAATTTAATCAGAAAAACAGGAGTAATCGTAGTCGCGCGAAGAAGAAGAAGAATTTAATCTCAGTGTTCTTTTGTTAGTTCTGAAATACCTTTGCCTTTTAATAGGGTTCACAACATACAAAAGAAATAGAAGAAAATAAAAAAACGGGTGTGGCAGTCCAGTGGGACTGCCGGTAGAAGTTACACTTCTATACACGCATTCGCCGTTACAAATTTATTTGGGAGTCAATCTGCACAATCATTACATATGTAATGCTATAGGTAAGACATAGCAGAAAGAGAAACAGAATTAATAACAACTTACTAACAATTAATAAACAACATTTGACCTGTAATAGGAGTATAGTAAATGAAGGATTGAATCAATATTTTGATAAAAATGTATATTTTTATTTTCATATATGTATGAAAGGAGTTGAATGCAAAATTTTTTTTACACCTACTCTGCAGTAAAATTCATTGTTTATTTTGTTATTAATATAAAAATACAATACAATACACTGCAACATAATTCAATATAATAATACAATACAAATTAAAATGCAATATTCATAAGTATTTAAAAATAACAATAGTATACATAACTTTTCGCATACGTTTAATTTACCATGTAATAATATTAATAAAAAAGTCCTCTCCGACTGGGAATCGAACCCCGGTCTCCCGCGTGACAGGCTGGGATACTGACTACTATACTACCGAGGACATGACACAAACGTATTTCAAAATTGACAGTTCTGGGTCATACAGTGATTTATTGAGATTATTATTTTGAAATACAAAAGACTAATATAATTATGAACATTTAATAAATAATACAAAACATATCACATAAATAATAATATTAATAAATATTTTATTATATATATAATATTATATGTATATATATATATATATATATATATATATATATAATATTAAATATATATAAAAAAGGAACATTTTTATATTCGAGAGAGGAAGAGAGAGAAAATATATCTTCTGTGATCTTCACTCATTATCTTACATATGTAATGATTTCACAGATTCACTCCCATACAAATTTCCAACGTGGAGCGCGCGTATAGAAGTATAATTTCAAAAATTGCCAAAATTTTCTATACAATTAGAATATATTGATAAAATACCTTCAATTCTACCTAATATATTAAATTTCACTTCTAACACACATAAAACCTTATATGAATATAATTCCATTTTTTTTCAAAGATTAAACGCTTTATAAACTGTACGGTGACACCAACAGTTCGGCTTCAGCAACTGGGTATTAATTTTTTTTTTCAAATAGTGTGTATGGAGTACAAAATCACGTATACAAAACAATTACTCTGTCTGTGCAAACTATACGTAATTGAATTGTGGAGTAGTTCACCCGCCAGCAGCAAAGCTTCTCTTGACGTATTTCGGGTCATTAAGGAAACTGCATGGTTCACCCCAAACGAAGACATTAACTAGGATCGAGAGATTGATTGTTTAAAGTAAGTGGTAGTTTACTCCGTCAGAATTTAGTAAGAACATATTAGGATATCCGACTAATAATTTTAGTTAAGTATATGAGATTTTACGGTATTAGATCTAGTGTATAATTCTGTGAAAATCAATCTAGAGTAAAGTTTGTTTAGTAGTAAATGGTTGACTTCAATTAGTACTGAATATAAACAACCTGGGTTAACCGATAATAATATACACTCGCGATCATAAAATCCGGGGCACCTTGAAAATCACCGATATTTCATTTTTAACGAGCTTTATCGTAAATAATAATAACACAAATACAAACTAATGCATGTTTCTGGGAATTGTTGTAGTCTTAGCGGTTTCCTTTGCAACAAAGAATTTCAATAGTGCCAATTTCGCGGGAAAGCGCACACTTCCCAAAATGAACGGTACCTGTAACTGCTGCTTGTTTTAAATGTCTCATTTGTGCTTCGACTTTCTGTTCAAACGCAACGAACAAACGTTTATTATTGCCACCATTAGTGTTTATTAGTGCCATTATTAGAGTTTATTATTGTTTATTTTTTGCCAAAAATACCCTTGACTGGTGTTGAAACGGCATAAATTGTTGCGCTTGTGAAAGACGGTCATACTCAACGGCAAGTCTCAAGAACTGTTGGCGTAAGCCTTTCTACGGTTCAACGAGTGCTTCAACGCTTTCAGGAGAAGGGATTGCTATTCAGACGACCTGGCTCTGGACGAAGAAGAATGACCACGGTACGACATGACCGCTTTCTTGTGTATCAGGCTTTACGAAACCGGACCTCAACTGCGATTATGCATCGAAATCGTCTACAGAAAGTACGAAATGGCAATGTTAGCGTTGCAACAGTCAGGAGAAGACTTCGTTCTTTTGGACTATCTTCTCGGGTAATGGCTACAGGACCGCCACTTCGCCTGGCGCATCGAGTTGCACGACTAGCTTTTGCTCGACAATACGCGCATTGGGGAATTAACGATTGGAGCAAAGAGTTATTCTCAGATGAATTCCATTTCTGCCTAACTGGATCCGATGGACGTGTAAGAGTTTGGAGGAGAACCGGTGAATGATTTTCACAAGCTTGCATTGCTCCAAGAATACCATTGACCAATGCGCCAAGAAAATGGCTTGGGGAGGTGTATCTTCCGACTTCCGTACAGAATTACCCTTCATCGAAACTGGGTCCTTAACTGCACGAAGGGACATTACGGAGATTCTGGAAGAACATGTTATGCATACCATGGCAAGGCTTGGAGAAAACGTCGTTTTTATGCAGAACAACGCGCGAACGCAAGTTGCCACGATCAGTATGCAATACTTGGACGAGGTTGGAATTACGAGGTTACCCTGCCCAGCTAGGTCTCCGGACCTGAATCCCATCGAACATATCTCGGACGATTTGAAAAAACGTATTCAAGCCCTAACATCTCCTCTTAACAACGGACAGGAGCTTAAGAATCTGTTAGTGAGAGAGTGGAATAACATACCACAACATGTAATCCGGAGAAAAATTGAAAGTATGCCCCGTCGTCTGCAAGAGGTCATTAGAGCAAGTGGAGGCAATACACGATATTAGTCATTGAAATTTCACTGACATTTTACCACGTTCTGTATTTTCCATTTTTTTCGTATGCCTGTTTTATCAACAATTTGGTTTGTTTTCTGCTTTTTCAATAAAAACAATAAAAAAACCTTTTTTTTTTCTTTCAAAATAAACATTGATGACAAATAAAAAATACGTTAACCTAAAAAAAAGGTTATTACTTCACCAGAGGCGAAAATTTCATATTCCAGAAACTTGAAATTTTCAAGGTGACCCGGATTTTATGATCGCGAGTGTAAATGACCCGGTTTCAGGTAACAATGGTTTACCTGAGGTACAAGTTCTTAACAATGGGCCAAGTCAGATAAATTTAATAATATTTACGACCGCGTCAATTGAAGTCAACCATTTTTTGTTAAACAAACTTTACACGAAAGAAATATCAAACTATGGTCTCTATCCTGAGCAACATATTTCCAATTTGTTCCGGCTATTCGAGACACAATACGAGCTGCATGATACTGCCTATATTAAAGGCAGAAATTAGAGAAGATCAAGGCCTAATTTTGGCTGTAGGGTTATTGGAATTATTTATTCTTATTATATATATTTATATTTATTTATCCTTTATTTCAATACTTATTATAAGAATGTCTCTAAATGAGAACCGACAGCATCAACTACAATCGTATACCTATAATCAAAGTGACTGTGATACGCTTTTTTAATATAAGTTATTTTATTACTTAGATATATTTGAGTAAACCTTGATATTGAAACTAAACTATTAATAAGTAACTAGCGGACCAACTCGACATCGAGTTTTTTAAATGAAATTTTTATTTTGCGAGAAAAATATACAATATATACAATGACCGGAAGTAAAAATATTTTTATCAATAACTCAAAAACTATAAATGATAATTTCGTGAACTTACATTTTTGAACTCTACGTTGAATTCTCTATTGATTTGACTAATAAAAACGAAACCGGAAGTCGACCTCAAAACCGGAATGCAATTTTTAGTTCATCAAATGTCGACATGGATATCATTTAGCAGTTAATTTTGCATGCTGATCACGAATCCGGTGTCAGATTTGCTCTATCTTGACGTTTTATGCGCGTTTCGGGTCACTTCCGGTGTCGGATCGCAACCGGAAGTACATATTTAGATTCGTCTCGGCGAAACCTTTCGATCCATATATACATTGTGGGGTCTAAAACTTTTAACTTCCGGTCATCTCAAAACCGGAAGTGAATTTTTGTACCAAAAGTATATCTTGTCAATCTCATACGTAATACTAATAATATTCCGAAAAAATATTTTAATTATCTAATATGGTTTTTAAGTAAAGTGGTGGACAAGAAGAGGGCTTAGCGTTTTAGTATGTACGATTTTTTTCCGTGTGAGATTTATATTTAAATGATAGGTAAATCCATAGGTTTTAAGTTTTATGGAAGTTTACCAGACTGACAACGTTTTCCAATTTCGTTCTATAGAAGTTAGTAAAACAAAAAATAAAACTGGCCTTAAAAATGGATAGAGACTAATTGCATTGAAGTAGAACAGCTAGAAGGTAAACATGATATGTCAATATGTGATAAAAAGCTAGACAAATAGCCAACCTGTATCATAATAAAACCCCTCATACACTAATTGAGCTGAGAAGGAAAATAATAATAAACGATCAAGAAATTTGATCAACTTCATATTTGTACATCAATGAACTGTATAACAATTATAAGCGATGAAAACATCAGGTATTCGATGAAGACGAAGTCCCAAAAATAGTAAAACAGAAGTATTATACTGAAAATATTTCGATAGTGATGATAAGTCTTAAACTTCATTCACTATACATATTCCCAATTGTCAACCGAAGCACGTGAAAGCCAAACAGGGTCGTACTGATGTGTATCATATGATGTTTAAAAATATTTACTTTTGAAACTATTAGTGTAAGAATTTCTTGAAATTTAATCATTAAATCACAATTAAACTAAACTCTAAAAAATAACACGACCAGTAAATAACTTAACAATAACTATAACATAAATGTAACACAATATATTAACTTAAAAATCAACACGATACAATTTGAATTTAAAATGCTGGCAAGTTTGGATCTGTAACATGAGAACCTGTCTGGCTTAAGGTAATAAATTATATTTAATAGCCTCTTGACGAATGAGACGGCGAATATCAACACGTGCTCATGTTTACAGATGGGAATTTACTAAACGAATGTACTTTATAAACAAAGAAAACATTGAAATATTTATCAAACTTTTTCAATCATGTTTAAATAATGGTCCCAGAAGTACACGACTCAACAAAAAAACAAACATTTTGGAAAAAAATGTATTTATTTTTCAACATAATCTCTTTTCAAGTCTGTATACTTAAACCCCACGTTGGGCGTCAAAAATGTGTAACACAACAAACAATGAACCGTGTTTGAGGCACAGAAAATGAATTCGCGTTGCTCAGAGTCGAAAGAGATGTTGGGGTGTTTCTTTACCACATTTTCACTAGTATACATGATAAAATAAAATTGGAGAGAAGAAAAAGAAAAAAAATATAAGATTGTAGCAACTATAGCTAAACCATAAATATTGAATTAATAAAAAAAAAAAGAAAACAAATGATAAACAAATTGCCAGAGGGTGCCACCGAATTCTTTCTTTATAGCTTCTAAAAATTTTTTACAAATAATTTTTTATACTTCCTGTATAACAGGTTCCTAAACAGATTAATGATTATATTGCCGGGCAGCGAGTATTACATAAATAACACTAAATGCGTTGACAAATTTATTGAAAAAGACACCTCTGAATAAACTGAATTTTAAATTTTTTAATTTTTTACCAGCAACCAAAAAAAAAAACACTTGTACATATTTTAAAAATGTAATAGAAATTGTCTAAATAATTAGCTTGTGGCTTTCGCATTTGAAAAATAAAAATTTAAATTATAAAGTTTAGTACGTATTATTATTTTTGAAATAGCAAAGTAGACAAATTGTGAAGGTTAAAACCAATTAAGGGGTATTATTTAACTATGAAATCCTTTTTCGTAATTCTGCTATTCGCTGATAAATAGGAAGCAATATTACTTATCGTTACTTACGTGTTAAAAAAAAAAGGTGATCCATGGTTGTGCAAAAAGGATTCGTCAATTCTTTTAAAGCATCTAGCTATCCATCAGAATATATCCTGTATCCTAACTAACTGTAGTATTTTGCACGTCTTCCAGAAGGGAATATAAATTAGACAAACAAGGCAGTGAAATATTTGAAGATGTCTTTTTCCTTCTGTAAAGAAGTAAAAAACGGAACTGTTAGTGCATCGTTAACATTAAAAAATGATAAAATAAAGCCTATAGAAAAATTATAATAGCTTACCTGATGGGCCTGATGGGGAGAACACAACAGAAACGATCCAGTCTGCTATAAGAGATGAAGTGACGCTGTCTTTTTCATGAGGCCGGCTTCCCTGCCGAAATTACGCCACATTTGTATAGCATTCGATTGAATTAGACCAATCAGAAAACAGTTTTATAAGACGTAGTTTAAAAACAACGATAAATGCGTGTATCCACTTACGAGATTTTAAGAGAAAGCAGTAAAATCCATGAAAAATAATAAAGCTGCTGGTCCAGATGAAATACCAAGTGAATTGCTAAAACTGGTCAATGAAAAAAAAAATAGATCTTTTAGTCCAACTACTGAACACAATCTATTCCACAGTAATTATTCCATGTGAAGTTCTGACATCAACATTTATTTGTCTACCAAAGAAAGTAAATGCCAAAAAATGTAGTGATTATGGAACGATCAGTCTAATGTCACATACCTTAAAAACCCTGCTAAAAATCATCCATAATAGAAGACACGCTAAGCTGGAGATGGATATTAGTGATTCCCAGTTTGGATTTCGGAATGGAGTGGGCACAAGAGGGGCACTATTTTCTTTTAACGTGCTGACCCAAAGATGTTTGGATGTTAATCGAGATCTTTATGTATGCTTTATAGACTACACAAGGCATTCGATAAGGTAAAACATTACCGACTTATAGAAGTACTCAAAAACAAGAATCTGGATATGGGGGATCTAACATTGATATCAAATTTATACTACAGCCAACGATCAAATGTGAAAATTGGAAGAGAAGTGTCAGAAGAAGTGGAGATAAGGAGAGGGGTCAGGCAAGGTTGCATACTGTCGCCGTTATTGTTTAATGCTTATTCTGAAGAAATCATACAAGAAGCTTTGGTAAACGAGACAGTCGGCATAAAAGTGAACGGAAGTTTAATGAACAACATTAGGTATGCCGACGATACAGTACATACATATAATAGCCGACAACTTGGAAGACTTAAGAAGAATAATGAACAAAATATTAAGATATAGTGGATATCTCTCTCTTAATATCAAAAAACCAAATTCGTGAAAATTAGCAAGAACAACAATACAAACGAAATATTAACGGTAGGCGGCCAGCAGATTGAGGGAGTAAAAAGATATACTTACTTGGGAACGATAATCACAGAAAATAACGATTATACTGCAGAAATAAGAGTCAGAATTGAAAAAGCACGTGCCTACTTCGTGAAAATGAAAAAGATTTTATGCAGCAAAGATCTGACATTGGCCCTCAGAATGAGGCTAATTAAATGCTATGTACACAGTGTACGGAGCTGAATCATGGTCCGGAATGCAATAAATCGACTTAACGCGTTTGAAATGTGGACATTTAGAAGATTGTTAAGGATTCCATGGGTAGATAGAATCACGAATACGGAAGTGTTAAGGAGAATAGGCAGAGAGAGGGAAATGGAAAATACAATAAAAGAAAGGAAATTGCAATATCTCGGACATGTGATGAGAGGCGAAAGTTACAACATCTTGAGACTCATAATTCAAGAAAAAGTAGAGGACAGGAGAAGCGTAGGAAGAAGACGCGTTTCCTGGTTGAAGAACCTGAGAGAGTGGTTTGGTTGCAGCTCAAGGCAGTTGTTCAGAGCAGCTGCCTCGAAGATCAGAACAGCCATGATGATTGCCAACCATCGCCGCGGGGATGGCACTTAAAGAAGAAGAAGAAGAGAAAGCGTTTTACTCAATATAATTTGTCAATAAACACTGAAAAGTGTTTTTCTTCGAAGATTTGTAATACGTAGATTAAAACCTTATACAGGATGGAATTTGAAATACATGAATTAAAATGTTATAGGTTTTTTTTGGATCGTTACAATGTTCAACAAGATCGATACCCTTTTTATAATAAAAACTGTCTTGCTCATCAAATTAGCCATTAATTGCCGACCTCACTTCTTTATAGTTGAAAAATCATTGACCACTGAGCCATTTTTTCAAGTTTGCAAACAGAAAATAATCCGAAAGAGATACATCGTTCTGCTTTAATCTGAAACATTTACTTGGTATATAATGACTCCTGTAGTGGCAGTAATGTAGGAAGCACGATGTAAGTTTTCCTATTAAACCTTTGTGCCAAGCCCGATTAAATGCCTTAAATGAAATAAGAATAAAAACTCTGTTTCAATTAAGGAATAGATGATTAGATTATTTGAAGAAAATCGAAAAAGAACCATATGCTAAAAATACAAATGTAATATTCTGTAGAACATAGTTCATGAATATTTTGTGGGTATTTTATTTTGTACCGACCTACTTGTTTATGAAAACACAAACATGCCATGCATTTCCTGCATTGTTAACTATAATACCAAAACTGAAATAAAAACAATAGTACAGTTTTTCTCATGTTATAAATTACAACCAACAAAAATTACAAAAAACTCAAAATGTAAACCGGCATAAAAAACGAAAAATGGTCATAAAACATACATATATGTATCGTAGAGGCTGTACAATCCTTTATTTATGAACCCAGAATAAATTGCGAAAGAAAATTATGGAAATGGTCCGTCCAGTTTACATAAAATCGATAAACGATGTTTTTAGAAAATCCTCATGGGACATTAACAAGCTAAATTGCAGTTTTAAAGTGGAAAATAACTTAAAACTTGCCAAAGAAATTCAGTACACTTAGAAATAACTCTTAAACCACTCGATTAGAGGATCAAGCATGATAAGAATTATTTTTATTACCTGATTTCTTGATGTAGTAAAACTGATCTTTTCAAAAATGATGTAGTAAAAAGTGATAGTGATTGAAAGTGATTTTTCAAACATTATTATTGCATCATCCATACGATCGGTTATAAAGACGATGTCATCTGCAAATCTAAAATGACTGAGATTCTCTGCATTTATGTTGAGACCATGCTCGTTCAGATGTGCCTTCTTACAAGTATGTTCTAAAAGCGTCGCGTCGTGAGTCGTGAGTAGCTTTGGAGAGACGGTGTTTCCTTGCTGTATACAGAGTTTATTTGTTTCTTATTCAGATAGTCTTACGCTATCTGCGGCATTTTGGTAGATATAAAAAAATATCATGAAATATCTTATTGATACTAGTCATACTAATGACCAAGGATGCCTCAATCTCACGGTATGTCACATGACGATCTTGTTCTATCAGTTCACGCAACAGCATCGATGGTTTCTGGTATCACAGCCGATTTTGGACGATCTTCACGGAATTCGTTCTGTAGAGAGCGTCGACCGCGGCTGAATTTATTATACCATTTTTTACAGTGCTAAAGGATGGGAATTAATAAATAAAAAAGAACTGCTCCAAACATGGCAAGAATATTTCAAGATTTTACTAAACATCTTCAAGAGGAAGAAGATGCAGAAAATATATATTTTGGGGTGGACCTACCGGTAGAGGACCCCAAAATAGATGAAACATTGCAAGCAATTAACAAATTGAAGAACGGAAAAGGTCCAGGCTCTGACAATATACTGACTGAATTCCTTAAGTACGGAGGAGAAACTCTACATAGACAAATACACAAACTAATGACACTTATATGGAACGAAAAGAAAATACCAACAAAATGGCACGAAAGTGTAATAATTCCCATCCATAAAAAGGGAGACAAAATCAAGTGCTCTAATTATAGAGGCATCTGCCTACTTAATAGGGCATATAAAATCTTATCGAACATTTAATTAAGTAGGCTGACACCGTTTATAGAAAATTACATGGGGGCATACCAAGCCGGCTTCAGAAAACATAGATCGACCATCAAGACATCTGCTTGAAAAAGGATGGGAATTCAATAGAACTATCCATAATCTCTTCATAGATTTCCGGCAAGCGTACGACAGTATTAAAAGGGATCAGATGTGGAATGCAATGGCAGAACTTTCAGTTCCAAAAAAACTTCTTCTAATTCAGCTTGTTAAGTTATGTGTAAATAGCTGTAGATCCAGAGTACGGATAGGTAACAAACTCTCAGAATCTTTCGAAATAAGCAGTGGCCTGAAACAAGGAGATGCGCTGTCACCTCTCCTCTTTAATATCATCCTGGAGAAAATAGTAAGAGCAGCACAACTTCTTCTTCTTCTTCTTCGTGCAACTAGGATTACTCCTGTTTCTCTGCCTCTTATTCTGTTTCAGTCGTTGTTGACTGTACATTATCTTTCCACCTTTTTGGCGGCCTTCCAACGGGTCTTCTGGCTATACGGTTTGTTGTTTTTACAGATGTTCGCTACTCTATCTGGTCCCATTCGGTTTACATGTTCGTTCCAGTTTTTTTTCTTGTTTTCATCCACCTGTTAATATTTTGAATTTTGCATTGTTCGCTTATACTTCTGTTGGTTTGTCTGTCTCTTAATGATATGCCCGCTATTGATCTTAATACTTTCATTTCGATATTGTTGATTTGTTGTTTCGTCTTTTTTGTATCGATCCTTATTCTCGTCTCCGCTGCATATGTTAGGATTGGTCTGACTGTTGTCTTTCATTTTGCTTTCCGTGGTCAGATATTTGTTTCTATATATGGTTTCTCGGAGGCAACCACTTACTCTTGCCGCTTTTGATGGTTGCCTTGTGGTCTCTGTTCTTATATCCCTGTCACTAGTGATCTCTACTCCTAGGTAATTGAATTTCATTACTTGTTCTACAATTTCTACAGCACAACTTAAAACAGAATTACTGACAATAAATTGACCAAAATTACTACTAGCATACGCAGATGGCATTGACATTGTAGGAAACACAGTCACCAAAGTGAAGGAGACTTCTAATAAATTGAAGTTAGAGGCAAACAAAACTGGTTTAAGGGTAAACGAAGAGAAAACCAAATACATGTGCATGAACAGACAAAAGGGACGGGATAGAATAGGGCAAACTGTTACAATGACCCATATAACTTTGAAAGAGTGGAGAGTTTTTAATATCTCGGAGCAACAATCTCTGCAGATAACGATATCGCGGAAGAGATTAAAGGAAGAATTCAGGCAACAAACAGAGTTATGTACAGCCTCCACAATATTACTAAATCTAAACACGAACATCAAAGATTAGAATATATAAAACGGTGATTAGACCGGTGCTCATGTATGGGTGTGAGACGTGGACCCTGACCAAAGAAACTGAAAGAAAACTTTGATGAAAAAAAGATGTTTTGAGAGGAAAATCCTTAGAAGAATCTCTGGGCCTTATCACGACATTAATAGCAACCAATACCTAATGGGAACAGATGCTGAGGTTAATCAGATGTATAGAGCGAGCGATATAGTCCAAGAGATTAAATCCTAACGTCTAACATGGGCAGGCCATGTCCATAGACTCCCTAATAACCGCCTTGCCACGTTAATATGTTAGGAAGCCCCCACAGGAAGAAGGCCCTTAGGACGTCCACGAATGCGATTGAGAGACAATATGGTCAGATCTAAGAACAATGGGCTACCCACTGACCCTACTATTATGGACGACCGTTCAAGATGGAAGCAAGTTGTGCAGTCAGCCAAAACCCACCCCGAGTTGTAGAGCTACGAGAAGAAGAAGAAGAAGAAAAGGATGGTGCTTGTTCCCGGTATACCTTTCGACCGTCCAACCCGTCTTGAGTAAAAGTAAAAGTAAAAGAGTTGTGTCGAGTAAAAACTTAATTGGTCTATCAAGGATTTGTCATCAGCTATTCATCATATACCTTTTAGAACCTTTAAAATCCTGTATAAAATTGTTAAGTGAAATTAATGACTTTTTAACAGATAGACTGGAGTACTAGGTGACCTAAACTTTTGGGATGTGTGTATTTACTTTCTGGTTATTTTTAAATATCCACTATTATTTCTGTTCATATTATTGTTTTAGACTGACATAAATATCGTTTATACAATCAGAACAATAAAGAGAACAAATACAAAACTTGATGTAATGAACTAAAGAATGCATATTACGTATGTGGTAATTCTGTAATCTGTTCTAGTATAAGTTAAACAAATTATCCCTGTCAATGCCCGGGCCAAATCACAAAAAATAAGCATTCTTTTGTTTTATAAGATTCCCTCCTTTAACATTGAAGTTTCAACCTTTATTCCGAGATACACTACGATTTTTGTTCCATTACAGTGGCTGACTCTCTCCATAGAAGTTGTAAATAGTTTTACGTCGAAACGATTGAGTGGGAAACTGTAAACTGGATATTGCGACTTGCAAGGAATCCACGTACATAGTTTGTGGAGTGCTGGCATGCATTTAAGTTCAGATATATATACGTGAGAAGAGCTGATATTGTCTTGGTAAAAGGTATTTCTAAAATTGGTGAACTGATAGTTAATGAAAATTCATGTTAACAAATGATATACATATGAAACATTATCTTTAATGTAAACTGAATTTATTTTTTATCTTGACGGCTCAAAGATCTTAGAACCTTTTTTTTCAAAAACTTCTAATGTTCTTTTCCTGTTTTCTGTCATCACCCATATTTTAATCTTCTATTTCCACTGTACGATCTTGTAGTGCAAAATTTGAGTCAGCGAGAACTACTTTTCTGCCATTTTTTCTTTTTAATTTTTATTTCTGCTTCTTCTATTCACTCGGTATTGAATTCGACTCCTAAATAAGTAAAGATTTTTCTACTTTAACATAGTCATCCATTCTATTTTCGTTTCCAGTTCTCTTTGCTCTTGTTTGTGTTAGTGTGTATGTCTTTTTTATGTTTGTTTTTAGTCCAATATTGTTGGCTCTTCTCTAACTAACTACTAACTTCTCTAACTCTTTCCAATATTTTGAATATATTTCGCCATGGCTCGTGTTGCGCAATAGTTATGTTGTCCATTGATAGTAACATTTTTGAGTTCGTAATCTTCTGTTGAACGGATCTACATATAAATTGCTGAGACCGTGATGACTACGACGTCCATCATAAGTACATCTTCAGGCAACACTGAGCCTTTCACCACTGTGGCAATTGCAATTGTTTTTCACGAAATTTGTTATAACTCCGGTTCTAACAATCGGATCAAAGTTTACCAAACGCCATTTTGTTCATTTTTTCAAAAGGAACAATTTTCATTGGTAATTTACTAAATTGCAGTAATTGAGAACTGGGTAATTAAAGGGGTTTATATTTAAAATGGCTAAACAGCTAATATATTTCTGGAACTTATATTCTGTCATTACCAGATGAAAAATATTTACCCACATTATATACTACTCTCCAAAATTAACGCACCACTTTAAATGAACCATGAGAAGCTGTTTTTCTTCTGAACCCTTGATTGGATTTCTTAGATGTTTTTTTCATTTTGTAGGTTTTTTTTAAGCAATGACTGTAGTAATGGTTTCTGTTAATGTTCTCTATATACGGGGAGTAAAAATAAAGTTGTGTTTTTTTATGTTATTTTGCAACACCCTGTGGAATTTATTATAAACAGACGCTATATCTTATTAATATTTCGAGATAGCTTTATCTTTTTTCAATATTTTCGTAAAAAAGATAATCTTGATATCTCTATTATCAAAAAAGAGAAGTACGTTCAATGCATAACGTGATTTTAACACATTGAGTGCCACTATGGACAAAAAAAAATCTGTCTGTGGGGCCAAATTTGTTTTTCTCAATTTTTAAATGAAAATAACCATAAATAACTTTTTGTGCTATTAAAAATTGAAAAAAATAAAAAACCTGCAATTTAACAAAAAAAAAACAAAATGGTGACACGTTGGTCTCAAGTGGCATCTGAGTTTCAATTTTTGCTTTCGGGCCATATGAGACCAATGTGTCACCACACCATGCTGATGTAATATATTCACAGATTTCGACTCGCAAAAGGTTTACGTCACGGCGCGAACGTTGTTTGCAATATCGGATCGGTTCAGTTGTTGTTAAACTTTTGGTGAGTAAAGATGTCTATTTTTGAGAAAGAACAGCGACGTTTAGAAAAGTTATTGCAAGCATGTTTGCAATGTTTGCAACGAAAATATAAAATACCAAAGCCCTTGTTCCCTTTACTTAACAAAACCTTTAAAAATTACGAGTTTTATTTAAAACAAAAAAAAAGTCATATTGCTGTAGGGTGCCACAACGGTTTCGTATATAAAGGCCAAATATAGCAACTGGGCCGCCAGGCAATTACGTCCCAAAAATGGACGAGACCACGTTGGGCTCATCTGGCACTCAACGTGTTAATGAATTGTAATACTTAGGAAGCAAATTGCTTAGCTGCTTTGCGTATGTTAGTGGACATGGACCGTATTTCAAGAAATCTGAGCCGAGATGATGAATGTGTGCAGGCAATTACTATAGCTGATGTAGGGTTAAGTTATCGTGAAAGATGCTTGAGGTTAAGAGTATCTCGTACTACACTATCACGCGTGATTTAACGTTTTCGTGGAAGAAACGACCATACGAGACGGCCTGGACAAGGAAGAGGAAGTGTTACAACTAATCACTGATCTGTTTATCAGGATTCGTGATACAAGAGAACGTCTTGTCACACTCAGACGTTTACAAATACAAGTGACAGATGTTCATAATATTCAAACTATTAGAAAAACTATACAAAGGCGTCTTGCTGAACAATATTTGCATGTAAGGATACCAGTCAGAACACTAGCTTTAAATGTAAATCATCGTAGAAATACATTGCAATTTTCCAGAGAACACCTTGACTGGTATTTTAATGACTGGGATCCCGTTTACAGATGAATCGATGTATTGCTTATATAGCTCAAATAGAGGTGTAAAAAGGATTCGACGGCCGAGAAAACACTATGCACAGTGTAACATACGACCTATGACTATATTCTATTGGGGATCTGTATGGTTTCAGAAGAATATGTCTTACAGCGCGAATGGATTTTGTTGCTTTACGAAGGGGTTGCTTAACAAGTGAAAGGGTGAAAGGAATATTACAGACATTTAGTCTAACCATGTAGTTCTATTTGCTCCCTACATAGGAAATAATTTTCTTTTAATGCATGATCGGCCACATGTTACGTGTGACGACGTTTGATTTTATGTATGCCTCGTCGCTATGAAGAAGTAAGTAGAAATAGAGGCGAAAATATCTGTTTTTAAGTATATTTGGGAAAGGGCACTTGTTAGTGCCCTTTAAAGACTATTTAAGTTATGTTCTTATAGGCTTTAGTTGTCTTAACTCTGAATAAAATTTATGTAAGTCGTGTTTTCTTTGCTTTAAAAGACCACAAAAACTTGATCCATTCAAAAAAAATTTATAATCTTTGATAATAAAGATATCTAGATGATTTTTAAACGAAAATGTTGAGAAAAGATGAAGATATCTCGCAATATTAATAAGACGTAGCATTTGTTTCTAATCAATTCCACAGGATGTTGCAAAATAAGATGAAAAAACATAACTTTATTTTTACACCCCGTAATTGGGGCAAACGTTGACATTTCTCAGAAAACATTAATACAGTAATTCAATAGAGATAGGCCTATAAATATGAGAAATAAACAATCGAAATCTCATCTACGGTTCAGAAGAAAAATAGCTTTAAACGTATGGTACATTTAAGGTGATGCATTAATTTTGGAGAGTAGTGTATTTTTGAATTATTCCAGTTTTTCCTTTTTAAATAATGCAATTATTTAAGCATATTTTTTTCTGTTAACAAACTACACCATTTTTTTTTCACGTGACAATATTTTAACGTTTTTACGAGTTTACTTAATCTCTGATTAAATTAGGCTGTTTACACACGCTTGGTTTTATTCTGTTTACACCCCCCGGTGAGTAAATTTCACTTCATTTATATTACTACAACAAATTTATATTGGAAGTATGTTTATGTTTGCAAGGTTGTTCACACTGATGAGTCTGTTTCTTATTAAAAGTCAACAGCTAAGTTTTTGGAAGGCATTTTTTATATAAAAATAAACCAAGGATTAATTACAGGTAAGGTATATGGGTTATTTTTCTATTAAATTTATTTTATATAAAAACATATCAACAATTTGCAGGAATTATGTCTTCGTACGCCATAACTTCTGTATTTTTTGTCGATATTTTCGTACTGAAATTCTTACACACTAAATGTAGTTTGTAGATGGCCCTTTGTATGGATTTTGGCCCCCCATTTTCTGAATTTTGGATTATCAACTAATAATCCGCAAAAAATATTGCTTTATTTAGGCGTTTACACGCCTATCCGGTGGTGATCTATGAAGGAGTATCACCATTCCGCAAGTCCGTATCTCTTAACGTACTGCTCCTCCGTTGGTCGTTCAGACGCCAGTGTATTGTCAGCCTCTTTGTTTTTTTGTCCCGGGCCAGGAATCGATTCAACTTTAGCACACTTGGTTATGTATATATACACTGGGTCACTAGGGGAAGAAATAAAACGTAGATGAGATCTAGCAAAAGTCGCCGTAGGAGACAAAGATGACCAAATATGGAAGGACTCTCAAATTTCACGAACTCTAAAAATGCGGTTGATTAACTTGTTGCAGTTTCGCAACTGTGTCTAAACATTTGTAACAAAAACACAGCGGTTTTAAAAACTAAACATTACAAGACGAGCCATCTGCGAAATAACACAGACGTGTATTTGAGATAAGGGACGAGTTTTATCTCCCAAACAGTCGTTTGGGAGAATGACAGTCGTTCCATGCAGTAGGGGTGAAAGCTGGTCCATTATCAATACTTTTATGTTTCCAGTATGTCCTTGAAGACTTCTTTTCGATAGCGGTTGGTGCTATCATTTCATTGGGCTAAAGTACAATACATCATATCTTGTTGCTGCATGGATCAAGTACGTTTACTTGGTGCTGAATTATTACATATTGTGTCGCGATTTTGAACCTTTTGAACTTTATTTTGAACATTTTACTTTCTTGCTTTTATACATTTTAAACTTTTTTACATTTTACTTGTTGCTAATTGTTATTAATATGTGTATAAATATTACATTTAAATTGCTTATAGTATAATATAGATTTTTCATTCTCAATTGCATTTTGTTTAACATCATTATATTTCTTCGTATTATATTTAATTACTATTGTACTACTAGCCACAATTGTGGCTTATTCCCATGTAAATAGTAATTACTTTAACAAGAAAATAGCTTCAGAGCAATATTAAGTATTATATTTAAGTAGAAATCAGCTGTTACAGTCATTGTTCTTTCTTGTATCATATTTAACATACTCAAAATTTTATATTATTAATAATAATATTGGTTGTCGTATCGGTTTCGCATCATATAAGATTTTAATTTGTAGCTCTTTATATTTTTATTATATTTTAACGTATCTATACTCGTATTTGTCTTTGGCTTTTATTTGATTCTAAAAAGAGTTTATATAGTCTACTCGTTTATTATTTTTCTATGGGAATATAGATATCGAAAGCGAAAGGAAGAAACCAGCGGGTCTGGATTGAATATAGACATTCTTCTTCCTTTCTGATGACCTCAATTGTTATATAGATGTCATTCTATGTGCAGAACGCAACACAACTGCTTAATACTGATATACCGATGTGATTCTTGGATGCTACGACAAGCGAAAAGAAGATAGATAGACCACACGACAAATAATTTAATTTTAAATGAGCTAAAATTCAGCAAACGGCTTTCCAGCAAAGTACATAGTCTCCAACAATTAAATTCTTTGGACAGATTACGAGAGCAGACTCAGAAAACATGGAAAGACCTATTAAGAGATGTAATGTGTGAACTTACAAAAACTGCTATTGCATTATTTGGAAGACGCATTGTAAAAACAATATGCAATACGAACAAAGTTTCCTAAGTATTTATCATTGGATCTATCGCAAGAAAGACGTTATAAACAGAGAAATCATCAATTACAAAATGAATTTCTTTATTTTTCAGTATTTGATATTACCAACCCTACTAGTAGTCACATTTTCCAATCGATTTTGCATGGATCGGATGACTTTTCTAATAAATTCCTGAAGCATTACTTCCCATTCACCATTAAGCACAGGTATACCGATCTCAGTCAGGTAGGAGGTGGTGAATCGTGTGTTATCGTGCATTAAAATAAAGGCATGACCAATAAATCCCGCGTATGGAACCACATGTTCCTCTAAAATGTCTCCGATGTAACGATCCGCCGTTAAACCTCCTCCAAGTGCTCCACCAGGTATTAAAACCAACTCGGTTTTCCCATCCGTGAAAATGCATGCCCAAAACATACAAGAACCGCCTCCATATGACACAATTTCTTGTATACAAGTTTGAGCAAATCGCACTCCTAGCCTTCTATAGACTCGACGCCTGCTTCTTGTCTTTACCATGTAGACAAATTCTACTTTCTTCAGAGAATAATACTGACGCCATTGATAGTCGTCCAAATCCAGATGTTCGCGAGGAAATTCTAATCGCCTTTAGCGCTTAAGCTTCTGGGCTACAGTTAACTTTTACTGTTAGCTGCTACGGTTACGGTTAGCTACCCTCTTTGGTGTCAATTTGGCTGTCTTCAGTCTCTTTCTGACTGTCCAAACGCTGGTAAACACACCTCGGACCTGTCTAATCACCAGTATCTTAGTACCGACGATACACTCGGGACACAGAAGATATACTTAAATTTAGTCGGTTTGCCACAGCCATCTGGCTCAGGCCTTCTCTCAGTAATGCTACTGATTGAGCTGCTTTGACGGATGTGGTATCCATTTGTAATGTAGTTGCGAACTTAAGTAATAAGTGTAATAGTATTAGTGGGTTGCTATGAAAATTGATGTGTACGATGTTACCGAAAGTCGGTGCGTGTCGATTTCAATGAGTCGACTTCTGATCCCCTCTCTACGTGTTGCATTATTTATTTGTAATACGTCATCCGATTCACCAAAAAACAAAACTTTTTTAAAACTCAATAATTAGGTTAATGATTGTACACTAAATATTTTTAAATTTACACATATTTTTTAGATTGAAACAGGAGACGTACTTTCGCAAAATAATTTATTTATTTATATATATATATATATATATATATATATATATATATATATATAAATGTGTATAAATAACATTTATTGCATCTCAATATTTGAAAAATCTCAAGAAATTTCCTCGAAAATTAACACAAAGTGCTTGTATTTCGGTTCAAATGTTTATTGATAAAATATTTACTGAAGGAACGAGTTGGTTGATGATTTTACGGGACTTCTAAGTCCAAAGTTTCCAAGTTTACAAATTCAGACGCCTAAAAGTTATACAAATCGCAGAAACGACGACTATCAGCAACATGTTTTTAAAACGGTTTTTGAAAGAGGTCCAGAAAATCAAGGAAACGTCAGTTATTATGCTGGATAAGGGTTCGGCTATTGAAAGTGGAGTTTGCGAAGGTTTGAACTGCTATACAAAGAAAGGGGTTATATGCTAATCGTTTAAATCGCGAGATCGGTTAATCTGACGCCAAGAAAGATATACAGGGTGTCGTAAGTACTGGGTAAATTACAGCTTTCTGTTTACAACACAAAATAGCCTTAAAATTTTTTTTAATAATAAAACATCTGTCGCAAATGACGTCTTAATATTGTATTGGGAAAGATTAACAGTTTTTTCTTATGTTATGCAGCTTTTACAAAGCTCTGTTCATGATAATGAACGAATTTTTGCAAACATGACATTTAAAATCGACGTTCGCTTCAAGCGGTATTTCTGAGAAAACGGTTCATTCTACACAAAAAGTCCTAATAAATATATAATTTTAATTATCTCATTTACATTTTTTATCTGGCGAAACTTCTATACTGGCTTAATATTGTTCTGAAGCTATTTTCTTGTGGCATTTTAAATTAATTACTATTTAAATGGGAATAAGCCACAATTAAAGGTTAAAATACGTTTATTGACGTTTCGATTTCCACTTCGGAAATCGTTCTCAAAATACAAACTGATGTTTGTATTTTTTTTTACAGTAAAATGCTGAGGCGAACGTCACGAAACTAACGCCACGAAAAGGCTTCAAGGGTAGAATCACGAAATAGCGGCTTTTCACATCGATTCACTATTCTCGATCCATTCGTTTCTAGTCATCATATATTTATTCTAAGAACGTTTAAATTAAAAACTGCATGAAAAGTAACTAACAAAATCCAACCATTAAATGAGAAAAATGAAAAGATTATTTGAATATCAATCAAAGATTCGATTCGTAACGATTGTCAAAATTTAAAAGTCATAAATGTCTTTTTAAGTCACTTTTAACAAATTTATTTAAAAGTCACAAGACTTTTCAGTCCAAATTTAATAACGATATTTAATCATGTGTTTAAATTTTTATGACACTTCTAATTTTAAAATAATTTCATATAAATACAATTATTATTTTTAAACATCTTATTTAGTATAATAATTAAATTTACTATCAAATGATATTTGTTTATATTTTATTTTTAATTTAATTTTTCGTCCAAATTTGGCAGGTCTGTCAAAAGTAAACAACGTATTCTTTGTTAATCAGTTAACAGATGGCGTTAGAAGCAAATATAATATTTTATTGAATCATCTGTGTATAAAAAAGGCTAGGACGACAAGTCAAGTGTTTATCCGGTAAGGTCATAGCCATAAATACGCCACCTAGGAAAGAAATCTGAACTACCAACACCTGACATTTCAATCATATTTTGTTCTTGAAACGATACGGCTGATTTATTGCTAATTCGTTACACAAATTGATGATTCAAATATCTTCCAAAATATAGGTTACTGTAATTATAAGGTAAGATTTACATTCATTTACATATATACACTTATTATAAAATTAAAATGACGTTTAACAAACGTCAAAGTTTTACCAGAACAAAATAAAATAAAATTAAATTAAATTACAATTAAATAAAATTAAATAAAAATCTGATAAAATTAATAAAGGCAAATAAAATTAAGTAAAATTAAATAACGTTAAACCGAATTAAATTAAGATTAAATAAAATTACATAAATTTAAATAAAATTAAATAGAATTAAATAAAATTAATTTAAACTAAATAAAATTAAATAAAATAAAATGTAATGATAATCAAAATGAAGTTATTAAAATAAATACTGAAGATAATACTGAAAATGTAAATGATAAATAAATTCTATATAATATTTAACAAATTTTAAACAGTAGGTACTAAAATCATTAAACAAAGTTTAATGTTTCCCTTTAAACAAAGGGAAAAATAATTGGTGTTATTATATAAAAAAATATTAACACTTTACTAATAAACAGACATAAAATTTCATTAATCCACATAGCAATACCGCGCTATAAGAAATATTCACTTCTGTCGGCACTCCCCAAGTGCCACGCGTCGTTTTTATTTTTTTTTTAATTTATGAGTGACTGTAGATGGCAATTGATTGGATCTCCCGTGGCATAATTGTTCCGACGGGCAAAATTACTGGTTTTAATATAATTTGTTTAAAATGTAAATAATAAATAAATAAGTAAATAATAAAATTACTTTATTTAATTTTAAAAATATTATTTAAATTGTAAAAATACAGAAAACATATAGTATGAAGCTTCGTGTTAGTCTACTGTAAGGTCTACTGTAATATCTTTTTTTCTACAGCGGCGTACAGATTCTTGGTAAATCGATTTTTTTTTGTTTCCTTTCTTACGAGGGGGTTTAAAGGGGGAAACCGGGGATAGGAGTGGTAAACTTTTTAAATCTTTTTAGGGTCTCAAAACTGACATTATCAGAAAAAAAAAATAGCTTGTTAGTCTCATTTTTAAAAGTCTCTGACGACTGGACTAATATCTAGCAATAAAGAAAAAGAAAACAAAATTGGTATAAAAGATGGAAGGCAACCGTAAATACGAATCTGACTATCTGGTCGTGATTAGTATGAGGCGGCCAAATTAGATTAGGAGAACATTAACTTGGGAAATGATCACTACAGGAGCAATGCGACTAATTTGTGGCAATAATGATAGACCTTTTTATCTGAGGTAAAAAGTATCAGCATATCTCGCAACTATGGAAGTTAGAATAAAGAAGTTAAAAAAATAACTTTTTTTTTATTATTTCTTATAAAAGGTCAGTAGTACCTTGTCTTCAAAGCTATCTTAAAAACTAGAGTTACTACGTAAAAAAGAAAAACATTTTTGGAATCACAGCATCAACAATATTTAGACTCAATTCTTACTTCTTTGGTACCAAAATTGCTATTTGGCTATGTATCAGTCACTAAAAACGGTGCTTTTTTCTCCTTATGCTCACGTGAGCAATAAAGCCCAATGTTATGTAATTATTAAATAATTAAGTCATTAATATTATGATATAATATTAAACAAGT
The DNA here is from genome assembly GCF_040954645.1 of Diabrotica undecimpunctata. NCBI lineage: Eukaryota > Metazoa > Arthropoda > Insecta > Coleoptera > Chrysomelidae > Diabrotica > Diabrotica undecimpunctata. The sequence continues at coordinate 44,979,907 of NC_092803.1, read as the reverse complement.
TAATAATTAGTATGATATAAAATTAATTTTAGAGGTGAAAAAATGTTGATTTCAAACTTTTTTTGTGAATTTATTTTAATTTGATAAATAAACTTTGTTGATTACAACGGTGTACTGATGATGTAGTGAATATTTTTATACCTGAAATATGCCAATTTTTCCATTGTTTTAATTTTTGTATTTCTAATCTTCAACCATGCAAACTTATTAACAGAGTAATTAATCTTTTCGTGTGTGTTGAGTGAATGCCTTGTAAACTAACCATTAATTTACTCAACAACTACAAATGATCGTAATTATCTCTATTCAACTAACAAATTATAAAATATCTGTTATCTCCAAAATGTAAAACATTATTTGTTACGTTTTATTGTGTTGGCAACAAAGCCTTCCATAAGAGATACGCAAACCTTTGCCAATCCTCCGAAAACCCTGACTCGGTGGCAGATCTTAGTATTCCGCCTCTAATCTGAAGTTGTTTATCAATGATTTCTCACGTAGGACATGAAGTACAAGAAAATAAACAGAGAAAAAGAATGAAAGGTTTGTCGAGACGAAATTTGAAAGGCAGGGGTGTTTGAATGGAGGCGAGAATTCCACAAAACCGAATTGCTGCCTACTGCTCTGCAGATAAACCTTCCAGCCATTCGCCGAATGACTTTTTTGTTTGGGGGTAACAAAAATGTATCGCACGAAGCGAGCCTTTTGTTTTTTATTTATAATCGATCTCCGGTATTCTGTTGGTTACATACATAAGGAGGAAAAAGGAAAAAGTTTCTTTAAAACTTTATTTACATTTCATTTTTTTGTCAAATATCTATTTGAAATAAGCCACAAATTGTAAAATATATTCTTTTTTATTGACACTTCGACCTCCCGATAGGAAGTCGATTTGAAAATATATTTTCTTTTTTTATTGTTTACTTTAGACTGTAATTTTATGTATGAAAGACAAAAATTGAAGGAATTATTATAGTTTTTAAGTACAAATTCTGTAACATTCATCGGCACGTTTTTTTTAACTCAAAATAATTCAATAATACACAGTACAAAATGTAAAATGATTTTTATTATTTGAAATAAAATAAAAAAAGCTCATTAAAGCTTGTTGCTTTCTGCACACAAGATTACTATATATAACATATAAAGCCATCAGAAAGCGAGGATAATATATATGTTCAATCTCGAGCTTGCTGGTTTCTCCCTTTCTCATTAGGTATGTATTGCCATAGAAAAATAATAAGTGAGTAAACTATATAAAACCCTATTTTAAAACAAGTAAAATAGACAAATATACACAAACACACATACATTCAAATAAAATGAAATATAAAGAGCTACAAACTTAAATATTAGATACCAAAACCAATATTTTATTTAAAGTTAAGTAAAATGAATTTATATTTGTCAACATTGCTCTGATGTGAACGAATTGTTGCGAGTTGAGACGTGTTGCTTATTGAGTGGCTAGGACAGACTGCCGCGAAACAGTGTTCTGTGTAGTATTTTATTATAAAAAGTACATGTACTAATTAGTTTTTAGTAATGGCGTTTAAGTGGACTTCGGAGAATTGTCTAAACACTGGTTCACAGCCAATTGTAGACAACATAATGACAAAGCTTGGCAGAAATTGTTTTTATCTAGAAATGTCCGTGGGACATACTGAATGCACTAGATTAGTGGTAATACATTTGAAATTTTAGAACTATCATAAGTTAAGTATTAACAGACATAAGTCTGTTATTGACAGTAGCCGAGCAGACCAAAACAATAATTGTATTGTGGCGACTGACGTGTTAAATTTGCTTTTTTTTAGCAAATCAAAATATTTACCAACAGTAACGGTATCTGCTACTAATTTAACAGTTTTATCTGACAGTGACACAGTTTTGTCTTAATAAATAATTTAATACATTAAAAATTTAATTTTTTTATTGATTGTTAAACATCAACTTTTCGGCGTTTTAGTGGTAAAAGCGTGTTTATTATTGTTATTTGTGCAACAAAACATTTTTGATAAGTAATTACAGAAGAAAAAATTTCACTAACTAAAATATATTGTATTCGGTGGCAAAGTATTTATAAAAGTTGTTATTTGTGTCACATAAATAAATAATTAGTCCTGAGTTAGTCATTGCACCTGAATATTTTAGTGATTGACATATTTTTTGGGACTGGGAGCGTACATATTCCTTTTATTCGATGAGTGTACTGTGTATGCCTATATTTATCCATATTACGGCAATTTAAATCAATAAAGATTTTGCATTACTATTCATTTTTATGATAAGCTAGTTAATGATTTCCCTTTTTGAAATAAAAAGTTCATTAATTTCAAGCAAGCATCGAGTTGAAATTTAAACAATTCCTACAGACAGTGTACTAGAATTTCCCTTTAAAAGTATTTATTATGCATGGCTATTACTCTCTCATGCATAAAGATAGCTTTTAAGCAATCTAGACTAAAATAGAATAAAGCTTTTGAGTTATATATTTATGTATTAGAACGTTCCTATCTCTTATGTCATTAGTTCTACTCCGCTTCGACTGAATATATTCTGTAAAAAATTTATTTTAATACGCAAATAAAGTCATCCATAACAGATTATATATTAAAAACAAAATCAGTTTACTATTTTTACTGGGAATAAGTCACAATTTTACTTTAAAATAAGTTTATTTTTGAAGTATCTTGAAGTTTCTATTTCCGAAGTGGAAATGACTCCAGACATTGCCATTTATAACGCTCATTTTCGTCTGCACAGCTTGGAGTATATAGGGTAAGAATATCAATGATGGTCGCCAACTTTAGGTATCGAATCGGCACTTACAGAAGAACTCAGGTTCGATGGATCGTTGAGCCAGTTTTAACTTCACCTACCTTCGATTTGATGAAATCGTTTGAGCAAAAATTGTACTCGATACGCGAATGACAAAGGACCTCTACTTGCAGATATTAATACGAATTGTAACAGGTTTGTCATAAATATCAATGTCTAGAGAACCAATACCATTAACACTGAGTTTGGAAACTACAATACACGAAGCACGAGAACATTGCTTCGAAATTGTCAAATTTGAAAAAGGCAAGGTTAATTTCATTCAGCTGGAACAATCTGAAAACGAGATATAAATAATGCCAGAGATCTAAAATATTTCCAAAATAACAAAATATGTTAAAAGTTTTAAAAAATGATGTCATCATCAGATACTAAAGAAAAGAATATTTATGCCACCCGACCTGACACAGGTCCTCAGAAAGAACTAGAACATATAATGCAGAAACTCAACAACGTAAGTCAACAATATGGACCAACAATCCATGCAAACAAAACAAAAGTTATAATAATTGATCAAGGTAGAAATAATCAAGCATAAGTTACAATCATAGCGGGATAGCGAAATGTGGGAAGACGAAGAATATACTGGCTTAAAAACTTAAGAGAATGGTTTGAATACAGTAGTGCAGAACTTTTTAGAGCGGCAGTCAACAGAGTCCGCATAGCCATGATGATATCCAACCTTCGATAGAAGATGGAACTTAAAGAAGAATAGCGGGATACGAATAAATGTCTTTCAGATGTGGGTATACAGGAGGATATTACGAATTTCATGGAGAGTACATCGTACAAAAACTACTGTGCGCCAAAAACTAAAAATTAATACCAAACTCATTACAGCAATAGACAGAAATTTTTGTAAGTACTTCGGTTATATCATTAGATGGAAATATGGTATGGAAAAGGTGGAGTCAAAGTCAGCAGATCAAGAGACAGATCTTTTTCACGTTGGTCTAACAAAGACACTTAACTTATATGGTCGCTCTACACTCCTGACATAATTATATTAATATAATTGCTACTAAGTAATTTACTAAAAGTAATAAATAAATAATTAATTAACTACTAATTAATTAACTACTAATTAACAATTTCTATTTCTGATATGGTGAAAAATTCAGCCAAGTAAAAGTTAATATAGAAATACCAATATTAACTTAGTTTTGCAAGTAGCAAAATCAAAAATGTAAATTAAAACAAATCAGGTTTTAAAAAAATATTTTTAGAATTATATGGAATACCTTTAAAACTGGCTAGAAGGGTATTAATAAAATAGACATAAACCAAACAATGCAAGTAGCAAAATCAAAAATGTAAGTTAAAACAAATCAGGTTTTAAACAAATTTTTGTAGAGTACCTACCTTAGTTATTAGCATATCATGATATGTAGGTATGATATTATCTAGTAAAAGATACCTACAAATATAGCTGAACAAAAAATATAGGAATTATCCTTTGATTACTAGAGTACTGAAAATACAAAATTTTGGATTGTCCATAAAAAACAAAGGTTATTTTGAAATACAAAAAGATTGAGGGACATACCCTATACAAAAAAATTAAGCACTGCACTGCACTAAACACATATAAAACAAAAATTAAAAAAAAAACAGGTATATTTCCTTCGTTTACCGTTAGAAAATATTCATTTCGTTTCCAACTCTTTTGACAGGTTTTAAATTAATTTAAAAAAAAAACAAAGAATTCTGCTCATTTTCATTTAGTCAGCACTGACTTTAAACCTTATTTAACTAACTTTGGACCCTTAAAACTCCATTTCTGCTTAGCTGTTAAACGGCATTTCTTTAAATGAGAATATGAATAGGTACTTAAATACTTGCATTACTTAACTCTGATATTATTGTTTTCATTTTTTACGCGCAAAGTACTAAATTGCGGTGATTTACGAACCCCTTCCTTTTTAGGCCGGACTCACAACTTGAAGTCGATCTTTTCTTTCGGCCGCGGCGCCCAAAGGGAGGTGAAGTCATGTAAAAGTTTATTCTCTACGAGAATGGATGGACATTTTCTTAAGTGGATTTTTACATATTTCATGCGTAAGTCGCCGATCTAAGAATCAGCATTTATTTTAAAATCTCTATAGGTGAAAAGGAGACGAAACGAATTGAAAAGTGGGGCAGTTAATATTCCATCCCGGAAGCAGCACTTTGCTAATTATAAACAAACTTTAAAGTTGTTTATCCTAATATTTTTAGAACGCAAAATGTATACTATTTTCGGTTGTTATGATTTACAGGGTGAAAAGAAAATGCTGCATATGTTTAAAATGTATACGATGGCAGCGCAAACTAGCTTTATAACGATTTTTCAGATTATCCAACATATTCAAGAGTAGTTGCTGCAGTTGTTGAAAACAAGTTATGATCTTTTGTTAAAAAATCGGGATCTTCGTAGGATATACTCAACACTCATCCATAGTAAACGCCTCCTATACGTTTATTTGCAACGCTTAGTCTATGTACAATTTTATTGCAGTAAGGAAAGCCACCAAGAGATTTAAACAGTGGACGTAGATGTCACAGTAATATTCAATTTATACGCAGTACGTCGAAGGCTTCGTTTTGGAGATTGTAAGACTGATCGAGAACGCGCCCTTGATTACTGTAGCTAAGAACTGTCTTTAGACGACCGGAAGAGTCTTTGCGCTGATACAAAACACTATCAGTGTAACGAAATTTCTTAACGATTTCTAATATTATATTTTTACTACATGCCTTGTTAAACGCTTTATCCCTTTAGAGCCTTTAGGCCATTATCCTTTTTTTTATTGAATATATTTCCTTTTATTTATTCAAAATATTCTTCAAAGTATTCTTCAATTACCAATTATATCCAGTACAATGAATTACTTGTTAAATACAAACGTAAGAAATCCCATTCCCTACATCCGAATTATCATTTTGTCCTCTTATATCTAGTATTTTATAATTTGTTTTCTAGGTTAAGGTGTGTTTCTACCGCTATGCACATTTTAATAAACTTAAATTTTTTTAATGTGAAATGAGATCGCCTCTGCAGGTATACATTTTTGTTTCTGTCTCTCTTATTGTTATTTAGAGTTTTTTCGGTTTGTTGGAATCTACTCGCTGTAATTATTTCCTCTTCCATGTCCCTTGAAGCTAGTTATAGAGATTATAGTGCGGCAGACTGTTATTTCCTTTAAGAGTTAATGTTTTGCTGAGATTTTTTAATTATCTTTTAATGTAAAGTTTCAACGGTATTATGATGCCAGAGAGATGGCCTAGAGAAATAAATATATGTCAATTAAAAAATATCTCAATATACAAATGAAATATTTAATGAAAAGTATCTCTTTAAAGTAACAAATGGATTCTACGCTTATAAAGACATCCACAAAATATGCATGGGCACAGCCAACAAAAGGGCTAAGATCAATTTATTGATTATGTCATCAATCGCTAACAATCAAATCTGAAAGTTTTGGATGTAAGGATGAATCGAGTATCAGAGTGTGGATCGTATCATCACTTATCCATGGCAAATGTGTTAGTTAATACCGGGAAAATAACAGCGACCATCAATTTGAACAAATAATGACCGGAAATATGAGTATAAACAAATATAATATATACCAATCATCATCATTATCATTCTCAGCATATTCTACCGATTATGGTGTAGCCTCCCTTACATATTCATTCTTCATATCTGCCCACGATTGTCTAAAATTCGCTTTTCTGTGCCATGCTCTACCAGCTTATTTCCTTATGTCATAGTCCCATCTTAAATTTGGACGTCTTCTTGGTCTCTTGACGCCTCTTGGATACCACAGTGTAATTCTAATTCAGTTCTTGATAATAGGTGAAGGTATTCTCGGGACTAAATGTCCCACCCACTGCCATTTTAAAGATTTAATCCTATGGATTACATCAATAACCTTGGTTTTCTGCCTGATCCATTATATTCTTCTTCGATCTCTCTTTGTTATACCTAGCATCCATCGCTCCATTGACCTTTGAGTGACTTTGAGTTTCGATATTATCTCTTTCTTTAGTGTCCAAGTTTCGCAGCCGTAGCTCATGATTGGTAGTATACACTGATCGAATGCATTTTTCTTCAGGTGGATTGGCATCTTCGATTTGAATATAATTGCATTTCTACCAAAAGATGTCCAAGCTAGTTTCATTCTTCTGTTGACTTCTGGACGTGAGCAGCCAGATTTATGTATTAATTATCCCAGGTTGTAACGAAATATTTTGTCTACCACATACGGTATTACTATAAGGGGTTGGATATTGGGGACAGAAATTATTGGGGCAGAGATAGGGCAAGCAAAATAAATTGAAACTTATGCGAACGGCGCTCAGGGTTTATTTGGAGAGCTGGCGTCGTGGATAAGTAAATGAAACAATGGGATTGTATTGGGGCAAGTACAAAAATGAAACAAAGGGGTACTTACATGAGTCTCCTGGACAAATGGACAAAACAAAACAACAAGAAGGACCTCTAGCTATTTAAAATGGGACGCCGCTTTGAGGAAACTTCCTGCTGGAGGAAAGAAAAGGTTCTTCCGTCATAAAAACACAAAATAGAGGTTAGGAGAATTTTCTAAATAAATAAACAAAATGGTTTAGAGAAATAAATTAAACATTTATTGTTGTCTCATCACAAACAGTTACAAAAATAAATGGCAGAAAATACTATATAGATAGAACCTTCTTTAAAAACAAAACCATACTAATGTCAAAAAATAATGAAGCTAGCTGTCATATGTCAACATTAAATTTTAAAACAGAGAACAAATAAAATGACAGCAATGGCCACACCCTAAAATTTACAATATTAATTATTACAATTAAAATTGTTATGAAAGCAAATTATTATTAAAAAAATGTATATTTTTACTTTGAAAGTTTAAACACAAAAGTTACCTGGATTGCACTAAAGTTACTTTAGATTTTCTGGGGTTAGGAACTGGAATTTAAACTATACTCTCACACCCTGGAAACGGCTTAAAACGGTTAAAAAACTGGAACCATTGTGGTTATTTTTAAAAGTTGTTGTAAGTGACACCAATCTCTTAGATACTTAGAAACATAGAAATATTGACTAGTCTTCCAAAACTGGCACTTTACATAGAGTATAATTTACTATTTCCAACGAATTTGCCGACTTCTTGACCGACTAAATTAAACACGTCTGTTCATTTTGGCCACCCTTTCAAACCTAACTTTCGACCTTCGATCTAATACCGGCCAGCTTCCAGTCTTGCGTCCCAACTCTTCTACCCCGTTCTCGCCGAGGAACAGCCCAAAAATCTTGTCAAATATGCTTCAAATTATATCGTAAAATAACCTTGAATAATTCCCAGCTAAAATCTCAAAACTAACGCATACAAATAAATCTAACCATATTTAACGTCGTAGTTACAAATTGGAATTTTTTCCTTTATATCCAATGTAAACAGAGAATTGGGGAAATATCTACTCGGGCCAGGGACGTACTAGAAAATTTTTATACTCTGAATAGTAGATAGTTTAAGGAATTTTCTGCATGTTACAAGGTATACATACACGTCTACTGTCTCAAGTGCAGTGTTATTTATTATTACATCTTGGACATCCACTAGCTCGTTGTACATGGTTTTTGTTTTTGTCAAGTTCATTTTTAGGCCAACTTCATTGCTAGCTGCATTTAGGTCGCTTATAAGTTCTTGTAGTTCTGCAAGATTATTAACAATCAGAACAATGTCGTCTGCAAATCTTAGATGGCTGAGGTATTCTCCATCAATGGATATTCCTTTGTTCTGTCAGTTCATTTTGCTGAATATATTTTCTAGAGTTGCAGTGAAGAGCTTTGGTGATATCGCGTCTCCTTGTCGGACGCCTCTGGTAGTGGGAAATTCTGGAGTGTTTTTATAAATTGTTACCTTAGCTTTTGATTGTCTGTATATATTTGCTAAAGTTTCTATATACAGTTTGTCAATGCCTTGGTTGGTCAGAGCTTCTATTACTACCTTGGGATATATAGAATCGAATGCCTTCACGAAATCTATGAAGGTTAATGTTAGCGGTGTTTCATATTCTTTAGCTCTGCTCATTAGTTCTCGAAGTGTATGAATATGATCTATGGTACTGAATCCACTTCTGAAGCCAGCTTGTTCACTTGGCTATGCAGCATCTAATGCGTTTTTTAATCTGTTGTTCATAATCTTTGTGAATATCTTGTATACGATTGGTAGTAGACTTATGGGTCTGTAGTTTTTGATATCCTCTTTGCTACCTTTCTTATGAATGAGAATTATGTTTGTTCTATTCCAGTGGTCTGGTATGCATCTCGATCTTAGGCAGTTCGCAAAATTTGCCTGCTAAGATTTTCCAGGTTTTATTGCCAGCGTATTTAAGCAGTCCCACTGTTATACCATGTATTCCAGCTGCTTTGTCGCTTTTCATTTTTGCAATTGTCGATTCTACTTCTTCTGGAAGGACTTCTGGTACATCTTCTTGGTTACTGATTACTTATTCAACCGTGTCAGGGGCTTTGTATAGTTTGCTGTAGAATTTAGTTACGAGTTGTATTATTTCATTTCTGTCTGTCTGTACTTCTGGTGTTTTCGTTTGTTAGAGCAACGATTTGTTTCTTCCTAATGATGAATGCTTTTCTTGTTTTCTTATAGTTTTTCCTGTTTTCGATTGCATTTTCTACCAGTCTTTCATTGTATTTTCTTATGTCTTCCTTAATACTTTTCCTTATTGTCTTACAAAGTTCTATGTATTGTATTCTGTGTATGTTGCTACTTACTTTCATTTCCCTTCTTTGTTTTAGCAATATTTTAGTTTTATCAGACAGTTTACTATATTCATTTTGTTGTTGCGGGCCTCCGATTTCTTTGGCACTATCAATGATGATTTCCATTAATTGAGAGCTGTCGATTTGGTCATGTATTCTTTCATCAATTGTCCTTTGCTAGCGATCTGTGTTTTCTTTTAGATTGGTAATATTTGTACCGGTTACTCTTGGTTTTGTGATAATATATAAATATATATATATATATATATATATATATATATATATATATATATATATATGGAATATAAGAAGGGGAAATGGAAAGAGGATGGAATCCCTTTGACACTGTAACTTGCAAAGATCGATCGCAGTCAGATAAGAGAAGAAAGACAAGCTAGATGTTAACTATTCCATATACTTATTAGCGAAAAAGTTTCGTTTTGTACTTATAAAATAGTATCAGTCCGTATGTGCACTAACAATCTTTTAGTAGGAATTGTAAAGTTCTTTGAATTAAAAGAGAAAGCCAAAAAGTGACCTCTAATATAGAGTGAAAACAGATAATAATGTATAAAAGTGACTTACATGTCAACTAATACAATATCGATGGGAAACACAGCTACACAGTCGGGATTGCCCTGAAATTTTGTTTGTTCCATAACATTATTTTTGTCCAAAATTACCATTACCCTCCTTTTTTTCAAATTATTATTAATTGGTTTATTTTATAATCACTCAAGTTATTATATTCGTATACATCCAATTTTCGGGACAGTATACACTACCATTGGATTTGCTTATGGCAAAAGATATTTTTTTATCTTCAAGGCTTTTTGGTAGCTTAACAAAGTAAGAGGCCACCACTTCTTACAGGCTAGTACATCTTCATTTTTTATTTCTTTTACTTTGTAAGTTGGTTGAACCTTTTTGGAGTTTTTTATGATGACCTTGTACTGGTCTCTAGAATAAATATGATCATACTTTCGTATTGCTCTCTTAATAACTGCAAAGGTTCTATCGCATGGCAAAAACAATGTCCTACCGAGTAATGTTGATGTATTCATGAATGCACCCTCACCATAGTGTGGTTGCGATTTTGGTCACCACATGCGTCCACGGAAATGTGGAGTTCCGTAATCTCTGCAGGTGTTTCATTTTGAATTAAATCTAATACAAGCAGGTGACCTCATCTGGTCCTGTATTTGCAACACCTTCGGGGTATGTGTAGAATACTGCCCTATATCTACTGTACATAGATATGTACATTCATCTTAGTACACTTAATTAATCCGTCACTTAATAATTCGCGCATATAAGCAACCACCAATACGCTATTAAATTTTATTAGAACCCCTTTTCGGTCAATTCTATGTAAATGTAACTCCTATGCCACCAACAGTATTTTCAAAACACAAATTATTTATTATTTTAATTTAATTTATCATCCTCACACACTAATTCAGTTGATATTGACGTCATTGCTCGAGTGCAAATTTAACCTTACTTTTAAATCATTAGCTAGGCAATTCTCTTTTTCTACAACAGAATTGTATTGTACAATGAACCTTAATTTAAACTCAATAAACATTAATTTACACTCAAGTCATTATCATTTAAAACAATAATATAAGTTTAACATTAATTTGATTCCAAATAACCCTTGTAGTGGAGACATATTTGATCATTCGCTTATTTTACGCCTAGTTTTCGAGCGAGAATTTGTATATTTCTTTAAAAATGTAATCCTTTATCATCGACTTAGTGTCATAATAATAATTGTAAAATGTATTACTTAAATTATGTAATTTGACAGTAATCTGACCTCGTTGTGTGGCTAGTTTCAAATACGGTATAGATCTAAATATTTACCACATGTTTAACTTAATCATAAACATTTTACCCGTTTGTTTTAATTTATAAAGTGGTAATACTTATTTCTAGGTTTTTCACTGATGATGGTCCGATAGGACTGAAAACGTTCTGACAATTTATAAATCCATTTTGGATAATTTTAAAATTTTCTAATAAATTTAAGTATACAATTTTACACAAAAATTTTTTTACGTCATAATAAGTTTTTTCTTTTATATCTATTTAAAATTATTTTTTTATATTTTAAGTGTGTCATGTTTTTACTGCATATTTCTAATTTTCCATATTATCTTATTTCTGAAAAGCGTTTTTATTTTTCAGGTAAGACTTACACGAATGGTTGAAAAGAGTATAATATTGGTTATCACATCAAGCTAAAGGTATGTACTGTATTCATTTATTTTTTATCGGGTTTTGCCTGATTTCACACATTCCAAATAATCTACAATTTATGTAGACTAGTTATGGTATTGCTATTTTCTTACGGGACTTTGGAATAATACTTTTTGTTTATTCTTTCGTACTCCTAGTTTTACTTTGCGAATATTAATATTGTTATTTACAATAACCAACAAAGTTTTGACTCTCCGAATGACGACTGATGTATAAACTATAAAGAAACTTTTCCAATACGACCATATGAAACTTGCGCAAGATGGATCATCAATATAAGCTTGAGAAGAGATCCCTAAGAGATGATGAAGAAGCGAAAGACCAAAAAATAATAATAAAATAGTGTAGAAAACCTGAGAAAGTATAAACTGTAACCACTAGAATATTAAATTCATACTGGAACAACCATTTATTTTTTTTAGTTATCAGAATCACTAGACACTTATAATAACACAGACATCCTAATAAAGAAGATTAGTATTAGTGAGAAAAGAACCTAACTATAGAAAGAATAATGGTAAATAGATAAATTTTAACTTGCGTTTACAGTCTTCAGTTAAGTGCTTGGCGTTTGAGTCACCATACAGTGTTAATTAAAAGGTTTTTGTATAACCGTTATTTTCAAGTAACCTGTGAAATAATTTCGCAACCAAATTTTTTCAAAATGCTAATTATTGTTTAGAATTATTTTTTTATGTCTTTAAGTGCATAGGCTTGTTTTTAAATTAAAAATAATGAACTTATCACAACAATATTATCTTTAGGAAGACTTTGTCATTCCACAATCTTTATTTATCGTAGCTGGAGCTACTGCACGATCTCTGACTCGATTACCAAGCATGCCCACACGACATGCGTTGTTGAACAATAAACACGCTGACCAGTTCATTTTGTAAATATCAACTTCCTATAGGTATTGTGTGATATGATCTGTTACCGGTTCTTTTTCATACTGTTTTACGGCCCCCTGGAGAATGTAAGCAGAAGTTGGATTTGTTAGTAACAAGCACATTATCCCAGTGCACAAGTTGCGATGTAAATGTGCAGTGTCAAAGTGGAGTCTGGCTTCTCGATGACCCTAAAGCAATGTTCATCCACTTACTGATCTACAGTCTTTCAAAACAAACCTTTGACCTTCAACCTTTGATAAACTATCCAGACACTAACATTTTTACCTCTGATTTGTTTGAAGTTGATTTCTTAATTAAACTAATGTTAAATGACGGATCTCGAAAAATTGTAACTTGAAGATCGATAGCAGTAATTTTTGGGTTTTCTGCCCCTACCTGCCTTACGCTTATTTCCACCAGTTTGTTGAAAACGTTCGAATATCCCTTTGACGGTAGAGCGGTGAACATGAATTATTCTTGCAGCATATTCATAACTACGCCCATCTTCAACAAAACAATTGCTTTTGCGTAATTTTCCACAATTAATACCACGATGGTAGTAGTAGTATAGGCCTTCCGTAAAATAAGATCACTGTCAAACTGACATTAGCGTATATATATACATATATGATTTTCGCGGTTAGTAGAATAATTAAACATAGAGCTAATATTAATACTCTTACAAGAATTAACATTAAACTCAACGGTCTTCCGGGGTGAACCGCGTCGATTATCATTGCGCCGAGCTTTCGACATCCTCTTTGATGTCATATATATATATATATATATATATATATATATATATATATATATATATATATATACATATACTAGAATACTTGAAGGTTTTCGTTCAAATTTTTAAGAATAAAAGAAATAGAACAATATATATATATATATATATATATATATATATATATATATATATATATATATATATATATATTGAGATGATATTGAATATAGGAGAAAGAAAAATAGTGTTTAAAAAAAATAATTTGTAAGTTATATACTAGATAATATTAGATATAAAAAGTATTTGGTTATTTTAATAAGTTATATACTATAGAATATATTTATATGAGGGCATTCTTAAGAAATTAGCATATAATAAGTGTAAAAAGTTTTTTTTTAACAATTATGATATAAATAAATATAAGGTTGAATGCTCGAATAAATGAACTTTGATCAGATAAAAGGCATATATCGAGCACAGTTTAATTAAATCTTGCCCAAGTACTTTCGATCCCTAGATCATCTTCAGGGGCATTTCGTCAATTGTGGCCTATCCGGCAAGAACAAGATGTCATAAACATAAAATTGTACATTACACTACACTACAAATAGACAAACAAACACTTTAAAATAATTTAAGGAAGGCTACATTGCTTGAAGAAGTCGGAGACAGTGTTCTTGCCGGATAGGCCACAATTGACGAAATGCCCCTGAAGATGATCTAGGGATCGAAAGTACTTGGGCAAGATTTAATTAAACTGTGCTCGATATATGCCTTTTATCTGATCAAAGTTCAATTATGATATATTTAAGTGAGCCATGTGCATAGGCAACCAAATATACTCTGAAAGTGACAGTTAAGGGATGGTTGCGAATGTAGAAGTGGGGTTATTTATTGGTTTGAGATATTTTATTTACATATAATTACGGATTTGAGGTAGTGTAGTTTATTAATTTAGGCTGTTTAATTTACATATAAGTTTATATTCTGATCTGAAAAGCCTAAATGTCAATAAAATTCTCGATAGAAAAAGAATTCTCTAGAACACGGAAGATAACCTTGTTTGCGAAATAGACTATTCGAGAAGATTCATATATGTAGGTAATAGAACAATTTGAATATGATTTCTTGCCAGATGGTTCTGGAACATTGAAAAGGTATAAATACTCGGTGATTTGGATTCAAGAGGACAGTTACTATGAAGTCAGTATAAGGTCAGACAGTTAGTTAGTAAGAAGACAGACACAGTTAGTTACAGTTAGTGAAGTCAGTTGTTCAGTAAGTTCAAGATTAGTCAGTCAGAATTAGAAAGAAAGTATAAAGTATGTAATAATCAGTGATTTAGTATTAAAATTTGATAGTATTGGAAAGTATATTAGAAGAATATTGGTTGGAGATTGGAAGAAATTAAAAATTATATTATGATTGGAGATTAGTAGAAATCAAATTATAATAGTTATATGGTGATTGGATATTGGTGTATTAAAAAGAAGAATAAATATAAATGCTATTAAGAAGAAAAATATTTTAAATTGGTGGAAGCTGATAATTGGAAAAAGTAATTTCACAAAAACAAGGATAACCGAAGCTGAGAACGAAGACATTGAGTGGTGATTAAAATCTATATAGTGGAGAACTGTTTCATTTAGGCATTCAGTGACAGAAAGGTACAAAATTTTGTTAATATAATTTAGTTAGTGTCATAACAATTTCAATTTTAAAGATAGTTTGTTTAAAATTTACATTGTCTATATAATTTAATTAGTTTCATAAGAATTTCAATTTAAAGATAGTTTATTTTAAATTTACATTGGCTATGTTAAATATATATGTGTGTTTTATAATAGATATAATAAAGATAATTTCAAAAAGTGCTTACAAACTAATTCTTTGAGAACCGCGATAAAAACCCTATATATATATATATATATATATATATATATATATATATATATTATTAAAAAACACTCATTGCTCATTAAAACATCATTCACAAACAATACATCATCACAATATATATATATATATATATATATATATATATATATATATATATATATATATATATAAATTACCTCCACTGAATTGTTTAGGCTACCTACAGCCCTGACTAATGAATTTTTGCATTGATTAAAAAATCCACCAAGCAGTTTAATTTCTATTAACTGTGAACTCGGTCACGGCACATAGATAACAGCACAGAAGAGATGGGCGGGAACTTCAAAAATCTCTGAGGCGCTATTCTTTGAACTATGCCGAGAAAAAGAATTTTTCCGATAGGTTAGTTCCACAACTAACTGGCGAGATCAATAATGAGACCGTTAGACAGTGGGAACAGCCTGAAGGGCTAGACGAGAAACCGACCCAAAAATAGTGCCCTGGTTGTTTGTTTTCATTTTTAACAAGCCCAAATTAGTTTTTAGATAAATAGTATAAATCGGAATGAAACCAAAGTATTGTTCCTGTGTAAATTCTTGCGAATTATTTTTCTATACGAGGAATGGTTAGAAGTTCTCGCTTAATAGTGAAAAAAGAACTTTTTTATTTAAAATTTTTGTCGTTCAATGGTCTCTATAGTTAGGTAGTCCCTTTAGTCTTTAATGGCTTTTATACTTGCTTTCCGTCTCTGCGACACATCTCATTAATCATAAAGTTCACATTGTATTACTCTAGAACTTGTTTGGCTCAGTCGTTACTAGCAAAGAGATCTTAATCAGCACACACAGAGTTCTGTACAGACTAATAGGTGATCTTAAGTCTGCATCTCTCTGTAGATTCAATGACATTCATAACATAGCACCACTTGACCATGTTATTCCTGCAGTTTGACACCTCCACCCGCATTATTAAATTTGTGCTACAGACGATATTTGGTGCCATAAACGATACCTGCATATCTCGTGGATTAATCGGGTGACGAATTCTAAAGTTCTCTGCAGATTAGGAAAAAATTGTAAATTACGTATCACACATCCGGTACGGATAGGTAACAGAAGAAGGAGAAGATTCGCAGTATGAGAGAGTTTTCCACTTGGTGTAATAATTCATGTTCAGGTGCGAGTCATTCATTAGTTTGTAGTTTTGACAGTGCACTGCATCTGACCTGAGGTGATATATGTAGTAGTGTGAAGGGCTAGGCGCAGTAGTAATGCAATTAAGTATTGGGTGCTTCACCTCTGTTGTCTGCTACTTCCTCTCTATTTCAGCTGCCACACTTCCTACACTTCTTACAGCTAGTGGTATAGATAGCGCACCGGACTAAGTTTTAAACAGTCAGTAACAATTCTTATTGTCTTATTAATAACGACGTCATTATCTCCTTGTCTTGCACCAAGACCTACCATACTTGCCTACCGTAAAATTTGCCTAAAATCAACACGGAACAAGGTGTAGAACATATTTCTTAAGACTTCGGAATAAATGAAAGTTGGAGGGTACATTCATCACTTCTTCCAGATTTGGTTGCAAGTCCAGTTCTAAGGTTTTCACTTTTATGGTCCTTTAAGTTTTTTAGGAGAAATCTGGAGAGTTAATTAAAAATCACTTAAGAGTTGGAAATGGCACCAGATGCAATGCAATCTAAATATAATTTCGAAAAGCCGTTTACCGTCATTTTTCCAGGGAGGGACGAATGGGTCGAATAAAACGAATCTCATAATAACAGATTAATGCTGGTAAACAGACGGCTCTAAAACCAATGAAGGAGTTGGAGCTGAGGTATACGGAGCAAAACCAAGCCTAATCCTTTCTATAGAGATGTGTTACAAATGTTATAAGTGTTATAAAGCGTTATAAATGTTACAAGATCATACTTCTATGTTATAACTTAAAAGTTTACATTAATAGCAATATTTAAAACAACCAATACACTCAGTGCTGATTATATAACCATCAGTTTGTTCAGCCATTTAATAAAAAAAGGCTATACATGGCCGTATCTATAATAAATGCGAAGAATATCTAAGTGACACACAGTTTGGTTTCCGTATTGGGTTTGGAACGAGAGAGGCATTGTTTGGTATGAACGTACTTGCTCAAAGATGCCGTGATACATCTGTAGCCATGTACTGTTGTTTTATTGACTTGCGAAGGGCATTTGACCGTGTTAAGCACTCTATATTGATCGAAGTTCTAAGAGACATTGGCTTGGATAGCAGAGACGTTCGCATAATTGCAAATTTGTATTGGAATCAGACATCAGTTTTAGTAGACGGTTTTTAATATTAAAAGAAGAGAACGGAGGGATGCCTCTTGCCGCCCCCACTTTTTAACATTTACTCCAAAAAAAATTGCAGAAATGTACTTTCTGAAAAATAAGAAGAAATAATTGTGAACGGTGAAGTCATGAACAATTTTCGATATACGGACGACACAGTACTCTTAGCATCTACTCAAGAAAATCTGCAAACATTACTTGATAGTGTCGTTGAGAGCTGTAACGAAACAAGTCTGGATCTAAACATACGAAAAACCAAAATACTCATAAAAGACCGTCTATATATGTAAATAGTACCAAACTTGAGCAAGTTGATCAAATTGTTTTCCTTGGATATCAGTTAAGCTGTAACGCAGATTCATGGTGAAACTAGATCCAGAATAGAGCAGGACAGAGCCGCATTTAGAAGGATGTTTAAGGTATTATGTAACAGAGACCTAACTTGGCAATGCAGATCCTTCTACTTCGCTGGTACGTGTTCTCGGTCTTACTTTATGGTGTCGAGTCTTGGACTGTGATTAAAAATGCTATAGAAATTTGATGCTATAGAAGGATTTTAAAAGTTTCTTGGGTGGAGAAGATTCGAAACTCCAGAATACTAGAACGTCTCAGCAAGACTACTGAGATTATAAAAAGCATAAGGACGAGAAAGCTGGAGTACTTTGGATATGTAATGAGAGATCCCAAATATAGATTGCTACAATATATTATGTAAGGGAAAATAGCAAACAAACGCAATCCAGGACGAAGAAAGACTTCACGGTTAAAGAACTTGCGAGATTGGTATGTAATTGTTACAAACATGCTATTTAGGGTGGCACTGAATAAAATTAAGATACCTGTGTTGGTAACCAACGATCTAAAAGAACATGGACAAAAACCAAATCTAACAATACGCAAGAAAGATAAAAGAACTGTGAATGGAACAATTTCTATGTGGGAGGAACCGCATGTTGCAGTTTCGCAACTGTGTCTAAACATTTGTAATATATTAACAGACTTTTTGTTAGTTTTGATTCTTCCCGTAGTATATTTAAACAAGATTGCGAGTACAAGGGTACAGCGGTTTTAAGGGCTAAACATTGCAAGACGAGCCATCTGCAAAATGACACAGACGGGTGTTAGAGATAAGAGACGAGTTTTATCTCCCAAACGACACATACACGTGTGTTTGGGTTCAGGGCATGGTTAAGGGTACCTTACGACACTTCGCTTCGGTCTTGTGAGAGAGACAGTCGTTCTATGCAGTAAGGGTGGAGACTGGTCCAGTATCAAGACTTTGTGGTTCCTGTATGTTGTTGAAGACGTCTTTTTCGATAGCGGTTGGTGCTATCATTTCATTGGATAAAGTACAATACACCATATTTTGTTGCTGCACTGATCAAGTACGTTTATTTGGTGCCAAATGATTACATATTGTGTCGCGATTTTGAACCTTTGAACTTTATTTTGAACATTTTATTTTCTTGCTTTTATACATTTTAAACTTTTTTTACATTTTACATTTGTTGCGAGGTCATTTTATTGTGCTGTACTTTATTTTACATTGTGTCGCCCGTTGAGAATATTTTACGTTTGCTTAAAGATTTTTTACTGTATCGGTAATTATTATTGACTTGTTTGTATTAATTTGTATTGATTTATTATTAATTGACGACTTATTTTATTGTATTAATATCACTATTGTTGCGTACAATTTACGTGCCGATTTTACTAAATTGTATTATTTTACTATTAATTGAATGTGTAGTGTATTACTGATTTTCCTTTTGAACTGCATTTATTAATACTTATATATAATATATTTCATTAAATTGTTTTGGATTGCATATTGTGTGTCTTTATTAACAAGACTGATTTATTTTACCACCGATTAATTATATCATTACATGTATCGATGTTTTTTTACCAGTTCTGAAATTTTAGTCTTTTGAGTGATTGTCGCCTGTACACTTTTCTTTTGTAAATTTACTCTTGGCTACAAATAAATATTGATTTTAACATATTTGTCACGTCGCAATTAATTTGTAGCTCTTTATATTTTTATTATATTTGAACGTATGTATATTTATGTTTGATTTTACTTCTTTTTCTAAATAGAGTTTATATAGTCTACTCGTTTATTATTTTTCTATGGAAATTTACATACCCAATGCGAAAGGGGGAAACCAGCGAGTTCTAGATTGAACATAATATATTCTTTCCCCTTTCTGATGACCCCAATTGTTATATTGAGGTCATCGTATGTGCCGAACGCAACACCGCAAGACCACTAAGTGTCAGAACAAAGGAGCATGAATCACATCAAAAACAGGAACTTATACAAACCACAGATATGCAAAGATACCAGGGGCAATGAACACAGAGTACAATGGAAGATGCTTCAGTAATTATGAAAAAAACCGACATGAAAAAGAGCAAAATCAAAGAAACAGCCCTCATCCTACTCAATAAAGAAAACGTGTAGCATCAGCAGAATTTAGCAGGCTATGGTTGCCAATACTAAAAGAAGAAGTCAATAACAAGAATATACCAAAAATAGAGGATTAAGAGACATGAGACATCCTCTACAATCATGCACAATACATATGCAACACACAATACACGAACACTCACACACATACAAACGCACAAAGCACATACAAATTATGCAGAAACACACAGAATAATCACAATTTGTTCCATAGGGCAAATAATCCGCATCTCACAGGTTTTCAGTCAAAGCATGGCTTTTGCGTACAGCACCGCAGTCAAGTAAATCAACTTTCAATTTTGAAAAGACATAACCTCTTCTACACCCTTTTTAACACATTTCTTAAATACTTAATATTATTTTTTTTAAACTATTTTCGTAGTGGAAATCGAAAGGTCATATTTTTAGTTAAAAGTGTAATTATTATTACAATCAATTGTGGCTTAATCCCATATTAATTTTTTAATAGTTTTATATATTATACAGTTATATTTGTGTTTGTATATCACATTCTCTGTAATTTGGGCTTTGCCTGTTAAAAAAACCTAAAAACGATACGAACAAGCTACATTTTGCCTAGAATATTAATTTTGAGGCTAAAAAAAAAAGATGCAAATAGTGTACCAATTTTACCCCCGGGCTTCCCCTTAAACCCCCCTCTTAGGGGGGTAAAAACCCAAAAAATCGATTTACCACGAATCTGTACGACTTACAAAAAAATGTAGATAAAAAATGAAGCTGAGATAAATTTAAACACAAATGTTTATAAGCACTTTTTGTGTACAATGAACTGTTCTCTCAGGAATAACGCTTGAAGCGATAGTCGATTTTGAATGTCAGTTATGCGCGCGAATGTTAAATAAAATTTGTATCAATTCGACGGTAAAATTTGATATCTCTTGATCCTATGGACAAAAATCAAAATGCGTTTAAAGGTGAAGAGTGCAATTTTCATTTACAATTTTTGTATTTTGTCACAAATGAAGTAAATTTCTATAAATCTGTTCAATAAATAAACGTTGCGTGATTTTTGCCATTTTTACGATTATCATGAGATCAATAAAATTTACCACTTTCATTAACCGGTCGTAGTGAAATTTCCATTGATAGAGACCAATCTTCAAAACCTAAAACATGAAAGTTCGTTCCTAAGTTTTGGCAACAAATATAAGACATTCGAAATATGACTAAAAACGCAGAATTAAAACTTATACATTACAAATTATCGCACGTCACGAGAAATGACTCCAAGAAGACGGTTTTGGATGCAATGAAAAACAGAAGTTGGGTACTTTTTAAAAACGTACAAAAATACATTTGCTGCCAAAAGTGCTAATAAACATTTTTGATTTGAAATATTTTTTTCTACGATGTACATATTCTTGGTAAGTCTATTTTTTTGTGGTTTTACCCCTCTACTAGGTGGTTGTAGGGGGAAACCCGGGGGTAAAAGTAGTAAAGTTTTTTGCATTTTTTGGGGGTCCCAAATTTGATATTCTCGACAAAATTCAGCTTGTTGGTATGCATTTTAGAGGTTCAGTAACATTTTCGTCTCTGACGACTGGACTAATCTATCTATCTATCTATCTTTATATCTATATAATCTATGTGTATCTATTTATGTATCTATCTATCTATATATCTTTGTGTGTCTATCTATGTATTGTTATATTCCTATTTGACATGAGAAATAAAAAACTATATTCCTATTTAAAATTTCAATTAAAATAAAAAAATTTCATGTTTCTCAACCACGTGCATATAAATTTTTAACGCCCTGTATATGACAAATTTGTAAAAAGAATTATAGCTAGTTTTAAAAGTGTTTCGCAGAATTGTTTACTAGCCCCATGAACAATGTATTTCAAGTAAACAATTAAAGACAATTAAGTTTTCGAGATATGCGGGTAGGAAACTCATTAGCCGGTACGGTACATAGTAGATAGTTTAAATCTACCTTTGTTTTAAGATTCTCAAAAAAAGATAAGAATTTGATTATTTGTATAAAATAGAATAAGGATACGGAACTTTATTTCTTTCTTGGAACTCCATAAAGACAAAATGATACGTAAATTTGAAAATTTATTTAGATTAAGGAGAGAGGTAGTTTTGGGTAAATAATGCAACATGGTTGAAAGTTGGTTTTGATTGGATGGAAAATTAATTGTGGGGGAACGATTTGGAAGTCGAAGAATGAATGAATAGGGTGTGTTTTATTCGATCGAAAGGAGAAGTCTAGTTTGGAGTGCAGTGTACTAAAAAAGGAAAAGACTGGTTTGTGTTTGAAAAGTTACAAGCATCATCAAACAAATCGGGGAACGAGTAATAGGCCAAGTCGAGAGATGATATAAATCCTTGAGTCTAAAGTATCCAGTATTGTGTTAAGTGATTCAAAAAGTTGAAAGATTGCATCAGGAGAAAGCTGGAACGAGTACGGTACGAAGCAGTAAAAGGAAAGGAGAACAAAATTTAGCAGAGGAGCCAGAGACATTCTGGGGAAACGTGGACGAGTTTTCCTTTGATCGCAACACCAGCAAATAAGGAAACGTGTTATGGGTGAAGACATGGTAGAATCATCAGCAAAGGTCAGTCGTTTTCTGTTATGATCTGAATGTATTGTTGTTCGTGTTAAATACCACAGGGCATATGGAACTACATATACTTTTTTTCCAAGATACAATAATATTGATAAATAAATTTTTTTTATATATCAAGAAAATTGAACATCGAGAACAGTCTGTAAAGCAGAAGTAGAGAGATTCACAGTTATTGATTTTAAAAAAAATTTGGAGACAAAAGAAATAAGATTCTTTTTTTTTGTAAATGTTAATATGAAGTAATAAAGATAGGAGAATAAATAAAAATTTGTAATATTGA
The DNA here is from genome assembly GCF_040954645.1 of Diabrotica undecimpunctata. Taxonomy (NCBI): domain Eukaryota; kingdom Metazoa; phylum Arthropoda; class Insecta; order Coleoptera; family Chrysomelidae; genus Diabrotica; species Diabrotica undecimpunctata. The sequence continues at coordinate 44,956,837 of NC_092803.1, read as the reverse complement.
ATATCGACTTCCGATTTGATAAAATAAACGATTTTTATAATTTCTAATTGAAATCCATATGTGTATTATTTTGATTCTCTTTTATCTATCCCTATAAGGAAACCACTGAGAAATATTTGAAGCCACAAAAGTAAGTAGTGATAGGATCATTCATCCCTGAGATTTATATTTTGTTTGTGTTTTGATTTAATTAATTAATGAAATAATTATTTGAATAATTAATTGAAGTGGATTACATCTATAACCATCAATAGGGTCAAAGTAGATCACAACAGTATATATCTATTTATATCTATCTATCTATTCGAATTCCATCATTAAATGTACTGATGGTTTTCAAACATACTAACATAAATGGTTCTGTAGATGATACGGTGTATCAACTAAAGTATTTGAGTAGAGTATAATATGGATTTTTTTTTACTTTTTTTCCAATGTAATAATGTTGCCTTTAACCGCACTTCACAATTTCCACTATATACCTCTTTTATCTAGTTTCAGTTCAGGACCGAAGTTTAAGCGCTCAACAGTAGTTATAGTATAATTCTCTTTGTCTTGAGTACACGAATCGGGCGAGTGGTTCACAAATGCCAACAATTAGTTTCTGTTCCATTATGTACTTAACAAGTATTGAATAATTGATTCGTTCATTCAATAGACATGTTCTCACATGGCGTGTAACAAATATTATGTAGGCACATCTAAAGGGACGAAAAGTTTTCGGCTTGGAAAGTAGTTTTTTATGTTACTAAGTAGCTTAATGCCGAGTTTCCGGCGAAAACAGAACAAGTACACTGTTTGTTAATACAACATTCGTGTTTTGTATATTCTTTTTTAATATAAGTGTGAGAAGACTTTTACTTAACGACAATCTTTTTTATATAAAATAAATTGACACTATCTCTTATGAAAAGTTTCTGCTGTATTTACTTTTAATATACTGTACTATAGGTAACTTCTTTCACTGACTGTTTATGGTCGTCTTCTTCTTTCTTGGCTATAAAACTCTAAGTAGGACATGACCTGTTCACTATTTTTCTCCATTGTTGCCTGTTTTGTGCAAGAATATCCCATTGTTGCACCCACATCTTACGTAGATCACTCGTTACTGCACCCTTCCATCTTTCATCTTTTTCTTGGGCGACCAACTGACCTTCTGCTTTCGGGCCTTTCCCAAAAGGTTGTATTTAGTAGTCTTTCATCATTCGCTTTTAGTATTCGCTCTCGCTGTCAATTCTGATACGTGCACATGAATTCCGCTCACACATCTGGGCTAATCCTACCAGTTTTGTGAGTACCTCCATTTTTGCCCCTACCTTCCACAATGTATCCCTACTTACAAATTCATACGCTTGTTTAAAATCTACAAAAATGTGATGTCTTTGTTATATTCCCAACTTTTTTCTAAAATTTGGAACAAGATAAAGATCTTCAACATCTCAAACAGGTCACAATAATACCAATTAGGGCCTTACTGGACGCCCTAAAATGTCTCAGATTTTGTTGCTGTGATTTTTGATTTTGTTTGTGGTTCCTCGCTACTTGCATCACTAGGTGAAGCATTTGGGATCGATATATACGGAGAAAACCTATGGTGTGGATAGGTGTGAGGTACAGGTCGTGCAATATAACGGCTACCCAATACTGCTACCTACTAGCAAGTCGAGAGATTCGTCTCATCAGTCGGTAATTAGGGAGAATATTTGGATGTGCCACTATGGAGCATGTTAAAATCCAATACCACAGACACTTATACCAAAAGTGCAAAAGTAGATTTTCTCGAGAATTCAAGACATCAATCAATTATAGGATTTAATGACAGGACAATTTATTAACAACATTCATTAATAAAATTATAAAAGAATAAAATACTGGAAGAATGGAGAACGAGTGAACTAATTTTACTATTCAAAAAAGGGGATAAAAAACAGCCAGAAAACTACAGAAGTATAAACTTGTTGAATATTACCCTAAAGCTTACAAATAAAATTTTACAAGGTTATTCCTCTTCATAAAGGTGGAGACAAATCTGATGCCTGCAACTATAGACCTATTGCCTTGTTACCAGCACTATCAAAAATTATTGAAAGGCTTATAAAAGTTCGACTTATGTCCTTTCTCCTTAAACATAATATTTTATCGCAAAATCAGTTCGGCTTTTTGTCTAATAAATGTACTAGTGATGTCATGTTTTCTGTGTTACATGAGGTATATCTATCACTAAATAGTAACCTCTCTTCCGCCACCGTTTTCTGCGAGTATTCCAAAGCCTTTGACTGCGTAAATCACGACATTCTATTAAAAAAAAATTAACTTTCTATGGAATTCGGGGTGTGTCTTTGAATTGGTTCAAAACTTACTTGGTAGGTAGGAAACAATTGGTTAGAATAAAAGACACCGACTCTAGTTGTAAAGACATTGAGTGTGGAGTACCGCAAGGTTCAGTATTAGGTCCCATTCTTTTTTTACTTTTCATTAATGACATCACTTACTTGAAAATTAAAGGGAAAATTTTTCTATTTGCTGATGATACCAGTATTACTTGGAGCAGCTCTAATATTTCAACGCTTCATTCAATTATAACCGCTGATTTGCTTATAATCAAGGCTTGGTCAGACTCCAACTTACTTAGCTTTAACGTGGATAAGACAGTAGCATTATCTTATAAAGGAGTCATTCAACCCTTGCTTTTGAACGAGAGCCAAATCAGCATCGTTAATTCCGTGAAATTTCTAGGTATTCTTGTCGACAGCGATCTTAAATGGTCCTTGCATACTGACTCCTTAAGGAAGAAACTAGCCTCAGCTTGCTTTGCAATAAGATCTGTTTCGGAGGAACTAAATTTATCTTCTGTCAAAATGGCATATTTCTCATTGTTCGAGTCCCATCTTCGATATGGGCTTCCATTTTGGGGTTCTAGTACAGCGGCCCAATTTGATTCTATTTTTAAGTTGCAAAAAAGAGCAATTCGTTATCTATTTGGTCTCAAACAAACAACTCATTGCAAGACCTACTTCAAAAATCACGGAATTTTGACGCTTCCCTCTTTATTTATTTTGGAAACGGTTTGTTTGATTCGCAAGCATCTAAACATTTTTCCCGATAGACCTGATCATGGCTACTCCATTAGAAATTCGGATTTTAACGTTTATTTGCCGATCCCGTCCACTCAGCTAGTAAAGAATTCTATTCTATATAGTGCAAACAAACTTAATAATCACCTTCCAAGAGAAATTAAATCCGCAACATCTTTCATTAAGTTTCGTAAGATGACAAAAATCTATCTCTCTGAAAGACCATATTATTCAGTTGACGAGTTTCTTAATGTATAACAAAGAAACAAAATTAGTATTGTTTATAATTACATTTGGGTGTCTCAAGCAGTGGCTACAATTTGTCTCATTTGTTGTTGTTGTCTGTACAAATTATGTAAGTTATACAATAATTTTACTAATTTAAAATTGTATTGTTCTGTTTTTTATTATATTTGTTTTTGTTTTATACTTTTTGTACTTTTTGACTGATTTTTTTTTTAGCTTTGTTCATAAAATTGTTCAATAATTTTCAGTGACAATAAAGCATATTTCTATTCTATTCTATTCTATAAGGACTAATGAATCAGAGAATAAGTTAGCAGATGAACAACAGGGTTTTCGTACTTGACGATCGTGTACAGATGCAATATTCTTTATAAAGCAAATTACTGAGAAATTACTAGAGTATAATAGAACAGCATTTCTGGGTTGGATTGACTGAGTTGCTATCAACAAGTCCTCGTAGACACTTTGTCTCGGAACCAAGCAACCTCATGTAGTGCGTACCCTGCCATGTTACCAATTCCACTGGTAACTTTAACATCTCAACTTATAAGAACATATAATGTAACAGAAATTTAAACTAACAACATTTAACGGGTTTTTACCCAAATACTTAAGTGGCTCAAAACATGTACACTTAGTTACACTGATGATGGAATATAGATTCCAAAAAGTTTTGTAATTGTGAAATAGCCCGTTTGGGTATTTTATTATATACCTTTTATAAAGGATTTTAAATAAAAAAAATTTAACCCTAGAACCACACGGTTACGTCGGATACGGCATCGAGTCTGACATTTTATGCATATAAGGTAGTGGGGTGCGGTTGGCGTCTACTGCCTTCTAGTACCCTCCTAAGTAGTCGTTCTCTTGATGCCCACGAAGTAAGGTGAGTCAAACGTTTTTCGTTCGGATTTTATTACGCGTTGATGTCGGATACGACGTTACCGTGTGGTTTACGTAACATTTTTTTTTTAGAAAATGGAATTTAATCGAAGATGTTTGTCTAAAAAGGAGATTTTGAAAGAAATTTCTAAAATAAAAGATGCAGAAAGCGATTCATCCATAGATGACAGTGTAAATAAAATTGAGGACAATATTTTATCGGATCATGACTATGAGGATATCAAGTATGTACCCTCTGACTGTGACGAAAATGACGAAGGTATGGACGTGCCTTTAGCAAATGAACCACTAGATGAGAAAAACTTTTTTTTGGGTACAGACAATGAAACAATTCGGACTGACATTCCATTGAGTAGTATACACTCTCGAATTCCTTCGAGAAATATTATTACCCACCTTCCAGGAGCAAAGGGTAAAGCCAAAAGTCTTACTGACGAAATAAATATTTTTAATCTTTTTATAACAGATGAGATGATTGAACTGATTGTTCAATAAACTAATGAAGAAATTGAGAGAAAATCATCGTCATATAATTCAGAACAGTCTTACATATCTTCAACAGATGTTACAGAAATAAAGTCCTTTATTGGCTTGCTATATTTGCTTGGTGCACTAAAAAATTCAGGCTTGACATTACTAGATGTGTTTTCTCCAGTTTTTGGTCCCAGTTTATTTCGTTGCGTCATTAGCAAAAATCGTTTTGAGTTTTTGTTGAAAGTGCACTGCTTCGATTCTAAGATCACGAGGGAACAACGAAGGAGAACAGATAAATTTGCTCCATTCAAAGAATTCTGGAGTTTATTCGAGAGTAATTGCAGAAAAAATTACACTCCATCGGAGTATATAACCGTGGATGAGACTTTGTTAAGCTTTAGGGGAAGATGCCCGTTTAAAATGTGTATACCAAGTAAGCCAGATAAGTATGAACTCAAAATTATTTCTCTTTCTGATGCAAGAACATTCTATCTCTATGGAGGAATTCCTTACGTTGGCAAAGAGAACAGACCACAAAGTGACCTGCTGTTACCAACTCAATATGTTCTCAAGCTAGTAGAACCTATTTAGAACTCAAACAGGAACATTACCACCGACAACTGGTTTTCGTCTTGTCAACTGTCTGAGGAACTTAGAAAGAACAATCTGACTTTAGTAGGCACCCTTCGAAAAAATAAGAGTGAGATTCCTAAATCCTTTATTGACACAAAAGGGATTCCTACTGAGTCATCACGATTTTTGTACAGTCCAGATAAAATGTTGGTATCCTATGTACCTAAGAAAAACAAAAATGTAATTCTGATCTCGTCAATGCATTCTACTGGAGACGTAAATCAAATTTCCAATAAACCTGATATAATAGAATTCTACAATATGACGAAGGGGGAGTCGACGTCTTTGACCAGCTCTGTCATTCAAAGACCACCAAAAGAAAATCCAACCGATGGCCTATGAGCTACTTTTTTGGAGTTCTTGACGCTGCTGCTGTGAATGCTTTTGTAATTTACAAACTGAATGTAGATATACACCTGTTTCGAGATCTCAATTTTTAAAAAACTTATCGCTCGCCTTATCGGCTACTCACATAAAGCGAAGAATTCAAAATTCGAGAATTCCAGTTGCCCTAAAGACGCAAATATCTATATTGCTGGATAAAGATGTCCCTTCTGCTACAAATATAGCTGCTGACACTCAACAAGGAAGCTCAAAAAGACCAGGATTGTGTGCCTTTTGTGATCGGAGAAAGAGAAGGAGAGGAAATTACAGTTGTGGCCATTGTAATAAAAGTGCGTGTGGTGAGCGCAAACGAATTGTTTGTCCCCAGCATTATTATTAATTGATAAAAATTTTGTAATTTTTTATTTTGCTTAACCGTTTTTGTTGTTTTTTTGTTCCATTTTATAACTTGAAATATGAAGAATTGTATTACTTTTGTTTAATCGTTTATGTACTTCTAATGTATTTTATAATTTTTTTTATATATCGAATAAACGTATTTTTCACTAAAATCTATTATGAGTTTGGTTATTTAGTTTATAATTGTCTGTTTTGTACATTAAAGTAAGTTTTCGATATAAAATAGCGGTAAAATTAGAATGATGTCGTATCCGACGTCACGGTATGTCCCAATCATCACCGTGTGACTCTAGGGTTAATAATAAAAATAGTTACACTCTCTTCATAATGTTGCTATCTTTTACTTTTCTCAATACAGAGATGTATGCAGACAAATGATAATTTGTTTGCATTTTCTTCCTAAAGGAAATTTTTGTGTCCAGTAGTTGGAATATTTTTTTAACTGTATCTCCCATCTCTAACTTTTTTTTTAAAATCACTGCTCCTAAAAACCATAAATATCTTATCGCACTAAACGATACATGCCAATATCTCACGAAGTATCCTCTACCCTTCGGCGAACGAATCCCGTAACCGTTCATGACAGTGCTTAATTGTGGAAAAAATAACATCCCAAGAAATTTCCGGACTTCATCCGAAGCGAGACAGTCCAATTTATCTGATCGTGCTGGAAATGATCAGATTAATCTAATTTTTTTCTCTCGCTAAAAGACCGAACCAACCCACAGCATCGAAGGTGTTGTTTGATATCAAAACAATATTTTACGAGCATTGAAAGGTAATTTCTTGCAGTAATAACTCGTGACTGCACGGATTTATTAAAGGATTTGGCGGAAGTTCATTCAGGTTCGTTAGCCATACGATCACTTTTGAGTCAAAAAAGAGATTAAATGAAACAATTCTTGAAAAAAGCCAAATATTACTTTTATAACTAATTTTTTAAATTTTATGCACTTGGATTTGGAGTAGGGGTGTTGATAACTGAGTCTCAGAAAAGTATTCACTGAGTCGGATCTTGTAATCCGATTCTTCTTCTTCTTCTTAATGTGCCATACCCAATTTTGTGCATATGTTTTTGAAGCAACACCCCCTTTTTCTACTTAAAGTGGCGTTAGGACCAATAGTTTAATTTCACGTTTGATATATGTCACCTAATCTACTGATTTCGCTGATAACATTATGAGATTTTCGGTTACAAATGGACTTATATTTCAAGTTGTAAGTAATTATTGTCTCTTTTTGGGATATTCTTGTCCCTATGAGCAAGGTAGTAGTAAATGGTAGAGATGTAATATCCTTCATAAAAATAGGTAGGCTTAGATGGGCTGGACATGTGTCAAGAGCAAATGAAAATTACCCACCCAGACGAACTCTATTATCGGTCCCAGTGGGAAATAGGAGTAGAAGCAGACCACGACTGAGATGGAGGGACGGTGTGGACGAGGACGCAAGGAAAATCGGCGCGGCAAATTGGCAACGGTTGGCGATGAACAGAAACGACTGGGGAAGGTCAAGGCTCAACTAGAGCTGTAGCACCACTGATGATGATGAAGAGCAAGGTAGGTGATGCTTTAATTGTCGTTCATATTAAAGTTTTCTTTGGGATAAATAATGAGAGATTACGGTTGCCTTTTTTATGCCTGTTGGTTTACACGTGGTATGTTAGTTTACGATATCACTGGTTTATTGCAGAGAGAACTTTTAAAAGCAATGCATATAAAAAAGGGTCAGCGCTACCCTTCAGCCTATTATTATTTCTCGTTTTTCCAAGGTACTCCTTTAATTCAGACTGAATCGATCTAGGACTTCCAAAATTATTAACTTAATTTTAAGGTTAGTAGATTGATTGTTTATTTTTACCCTATGAATAAGATGCCTCTGGAAAAGAAGCTTGAGGTTACCCGAGAGCTGTTCCCTCCAGGCCACTGGCATGGAGTGCAGTGTTGGATGATCTTGGGGGAAGATAAGTCTCGACCTGTTTGCATTCTGTCGTGCATAGGTAAATTATACGAGGGGGCTTTAAGTGGGCGGATCGACGCAGTTATTGAAGAGTCCAGGGTCACCCAGGCAGTACGGTTTCAGAAAGAATAGAAGCATGATAGATGCGGTGATGGAAGTCTTCCGGAAGTTGCGCGGGGTAAGGGTTGACCAGAAGTGGGTGATGCTACTGTTGTTTGACGTCCGGAATGCTTTTAACATCTTAGATTAGAAAGAACTAATGCAGGCATTACGAGGGGGAAAGTGTCGGAGTTACTTGATGAATTTGGTCTCGGACTATCTGCTGTGGAACCTGGCATATGAGCTGGTTGTGAGCCAACAATACGGAGAGGGTGTAGTCGCATTTGCGAGCGACCTCTCTATGCTGATAGTGGCGCATGACAGGGAGGATCTTATCTTCGGTGCGTAGGATGCATGAAAATGCATGGAATAGAACTGGCTGAGTGTAAGACCAAGGCTATAGTTCTCAATGGATCAAGGAAAAGGTAAGAGATAACATATTTAGGAAAGAGAGTGGTTTTAACAAGAGCATGTGAAGGCGGTGACTCAATGAGCTGCGTTGAGACTCACCGCGCTGGGGATCATGCTAAACATCGGAGGTCCCAAATCTGAGAAAGGGAGCCTGTTTGGGTTACGGAAGTTTTAACAAAGGCGTACAGAAGGCAGCTCACCCGAGCAAATAGGAAGAGCCTGTTGAGGGTGGCATACAGAACAGTGTCTGCCGAGGCGCTGGGAGTTATCACCAGGTGTATTCCGATGCACGTGCTGTTGGAAGAAAGGGGAAGAGTATACGAAAGAAGAAATGAAGACATAGCAAGAGAACGTTTATAAAAGAAGAAAAGATGAGGTTCATTATGGTGTGGCAAGAGGAATGAGACGAGCTAAGACAGGTGGCGCAGTGGACGAAGTCGCTGATTATTAATCTGAGAAAGTTGATGAACCGCGGGCATCGGCGTTTGGATTACTTTCTGACGCAGATGCTCAAAGGACATGGTTTTTTCCGGACATACCTTTACAGATTCGGAAAGATATCGGACACTGTCTCACACACTCTGTTGGCATGCTGGGATGGGTAGCTGAGAGAAGCCTGTTTGAGAATGAGCTATGAAGTAGGATGCAATCAGTCATGGAAGTGGTGGAGGAGATGCTTAGGTCGTCAGATCGGTGGGGAGCAGTTCAGAGATATGTGAAGGAAACGTTGGAGAGAAAGGAACAGAAAGCAAGACGACCCGAAGGGTGGCAGGGTGTGCATAAGTAAGCAATAAGATAAGGTAGAGTGAGAGATGGCGAGATTGAACATGAACATTTAGGTTTTTTTTGGCAGGTAGGTCTCTGGCATTGACGGCGATGGTGTCCGAATAAACCCTGCCTGCAGCCTCGGATATAATCGTAGATACGCTGGAGGATTCCTGAATAACTGATGCTAGAAGGCAGTTTTGTCGATCTTCTAAAATATCTATTCGACTCTAAATGAAACCAATGTTTTTGTGGAAGTGTGGGTTGCCATAGCTTAAAGATTGACGCTGCTTTCGATTCTATATAATCGATTGCCATTTTAATTTCACACGGTGTACTGTATGCATTGATATCTGATATAGGAAGTAAATTGATGTATACAATTTCTCCGATTGACAAAGCATCTTTGACTAGGTTAACTATCATCATATTACCTTTTATTCCGTAATTACCTTTAACCCAAACTAATAACTTCTCTACCGATTTTTGATATAAATATGTTATTAAATAATTATAAATATATAATTTAACAGAATTATCATGAAAGCAACGACTCCGTTGATAAATATCAGCAGATTATTGTTTCAGCCATTTAAAATTTTAGCAATGTATTTTCGATAATGTGAGTAAACCTTCTTTCCAATTTAGTTTGCTATCAAAATCCATAAATTCTGGACCAATCAAACTTTCCCATTGTCTCAAAGTCGATATGCTAACAAGAAAACATGATTTTCAACGGTTCCGCTTTTCTGACTCTCTCCGCCTAATATTCTAATTGATTTACATTGGACTGATGTTTAGGGACAAGTTATAACTCATAACTCTACAAATTTAATTTCTGTCTGAATCTCCAAGTCGGTAGGAAGCCACTCTGGCTCTACATGTACATGTTTCCTATAGGGTGGCACTAACACCTTTTTGACATAATACGAAAACGAATATACGAAATTTCCTCCGTGAATCTTTTTGTCAAATTTATAAATAATTTACTATAGCGTTTTCGTTTGTTTATCCTTCCAGAATTGTTCGGCTTGTTTGTCTAGAAAGTAACTTAATCACACGACTATAGATTAGCTATAAAAGCACATTATACTATGATTTCCTTGGTCTTTTTTTTTCTTATCCCTTAAAAATTCCATTTCCTTATCTTTTCAATTTTTCAGCCGTCATTTACAGGAGCAAAAGCGTAATCGTTGGTGTGTTTCGCGCAAAATTTTAGCATGTTCTCATTACAATCCGAATTTTATTTCATAACCAGCCATGACACGTGGATCCATCATTATACCACGAAGATTCTCCGTCACCAAAGAAGGCAAAAAACTGTTTTGTCAATATGTAACGTTATAAACGTCACATCTTTATTAATTTATATTTAAATAATTATTTCATTTTAATTTATTTATTAATTTAATAATTCCTTTACCTCCAGTTTCGTTTTTACTATTTTTTTTTTTCAAAATGTAGTTGGCGCCCTCTGTCTTTCTTTTCTTTCTCTTTCTTTCCGGTAGAATAAATGTTTGCCTTCTGTCTCTCTGTACGGTAGACTAAATATTCTGTTCTATGTTGACAGAAAAGCTAATTCCATCATAGGCATACATCCTATGACATCTGTGCTAACTTCATCTGTGCTGACCGATCTATCGCATAGATAACGTCATTAGTACCTTCAGCTAAAACGTTCTGGTCATCTGCAAGTATTGATATATAATATACTCCTAAAATTGTAATCTTATTTTACAACGTTTTTTGGAGTCGTGGTCCAGGTCTTAGTTTAGATACATATATCTAAAGAGAGTGGGAGACAAACAGGAACATGGTTGTCTCAACCAACGGTTAAGACAGCCATGCTCAGATCTTTATCCTCTTGAAAATATTCTTAACATTCTTTTATGGTCTTAAGAGAATTTATGTTTTCTTTATAGAAGAATTTTACTGCATTTAAATGTTGTAATTATATTATGTTCTACATTAATTATCTCAAAGTTGGTTGAATACCAAAACCCTGACACAGTCTACCTATGTAAGCTGCGTAAGCTAACCACTTCCTCAAGAACTGAAAGTTTTATTTCTTTTTTTATATATACTTCCAACAGTAAAGAACGTTTTGGTATAAAAAATTAAAACAGAATATATCAACACAAAATTTGATTTACAAAGTCCCAGTACCTAAGGCAATTTTTCAATGAGTTGCCTTGGCTGTAGGCTTTTTTTTGTATCATGAAGCCATTTTTTGGATGTCGGTGTCATCAATTTCGGGAACAGATGATAATCGCACGGCGCGAGGTCTGGGCTGAAGGGAGAGTGCTTGAAAATTTCCCATTGTAGACGTTGGCTGATGCATGGGGTCAATCAAGCATTGCCGTTAATCAGAAATATCTTTTGTCGACAACATACCACGTCGTTTATTTTTATTGCGCGTTTTGTTTAGTCATTGAATTGTTTCACAATAGTCTTCTGAATTTACTGTTTCACCCCTTGGTCTAAACTCTACGAGAATTAAACCCTTATGATCTCAAAAAATAGTTGCCATCAGTTTTCTTGTGTTCAAGAAAACGCTTTCGTTCTTGGTCAAACATAATATACCTTTTCCCAACTGAATATTCGTTTATTAAATTCTCATGCGAACAATTTGCGCATTTAAAAACCGAATTACACTGCGTACCTCACATTTGGCGGGATTTTCAATGGACGCCGTCATTTCAAAATAACAAAAGAAGCGTGACCACATACTAACGAGTAACGAGACTTGACTCACACCGATGCGACAGACAGAGGTAACCGGCACGCACGAAATCGCTGCAGTAAGGAATCGGCGAAACGCATGATGCGCAATTTTATTTACTTTTCAAATGTATTCATGCCTGCTCAATTGATTCTTTTTTTTTTGTCAGATATTCTGTCTCTACTTTTTCGGAAATATGACCTGTGACAGGATCTAGTGCTATAGCTTTTGGACAAATGGATTAGGCTAATGATGTCTGATTGTGATCTGATGTCAAGAGTTGAGCGTTGTGCTCACCTCACAGAATTAGGGACTAAGACCAAGTATGAAGACCCCTTAACCCCCATAAGATCTCACGAAATTTCGAGGGTTTTTTTTATCGAACAATCTAGCTCCTTATTCTAAGAAAATTCTCGTCTAAGTTTTTTCGTTCAATATTTCTTTAATTTTCGTTATGACAGAATTCGTCTTAGCTGAATGAGTTAATATAACTCGAATTGTTGGTTTTTATTTTCGGTTGTGTTTTAGGTGTTTGTTTATAAACTTCTATTGTTGAGATATCCTGCTGCTTTGATTGTCTGTGAGATTTGTTTCGATACAAAATATATTTTTTCGTCTGGCTTAAGTGTATAATAATCTTACAATGTTTATCAATCCCTTATATTATATTAGTAATAAGAGCAGTTAAGTAAGCAGTGTTAATTAATGTTATTGGACGGAATAACATTGTGCCATCCTGTAATCTACAAATGAGGTTAGTCCCTATTCATACTCTGTTTGCCGGCTGCTGACAGTTTCATGCATGAGATATTCATTTGTAAGTCAACTCTGGCAGAACTGGAGATATTTGAGAATAGTTCTACTTTATGAATAATAGCCGAAGTACAATAATATGGCTCTTATATGTAGTTAATACCATCTATCATCGATGCCAATCCCTTAAACCATAGGCGGTACTTTGAAATCCATACAAAACTGAAAAGGTAATAGAAGTTCTTCGGAAATATGTTTGACGTGGTCGATTTGATACATTTCTATTCAACTTGCCAATAGTTCTGAAATATCAAATACTATTTAATTTCATACTTCATACACAGATTGTGTGTTATTACAGGATGTTTTCAAAGAATGTGAAATATTTTGTGAGTTACTCGTTCAATAACGTGAGTTATCACATTCGATCAATAATAAATTATAGTCAAAAACAATTATTTTATTAAAATTTGATGACAGTACGTTCAATAACCATCTCCGGAGGACATATAGAGTCATAGATTTTATAACGATCAATTCGAGGTGGAATTCCTCAGTTGCAGACGCAAAAACTTGTATAAGTGCAGATTTTGGAAGCGACCACCAACTTCTGATAGTTATTTTCCAAATTCGTTTTAGAAACAAACACAAGCCCACTCTTTATCCTTATATATTAACTGAGATCGAACTGGTAACTTTCAAAGAAAGAATAAACCCAGTGTTAAGTGGGACAATCGGTACTCCCAAAGAAGATGCTGAGACTCTCTAGGAGGACTTTAACCGAGCCATACTAGATACAGCTAATGAATATCGTCAATCCTTGAGAAACAATAGTCGCAAACCATGGATCAACAATCAAACATGGTAAATTAGAACAAAGAAGGATACTTAAAATTGTTAGTTATGATTTAATTGATTATAAAACGTTCTCCAGAATAATTCAGCGAAGATATCGCAAAGATAATAATGAATATATTTCTTACATCTGCCAGGAAACATAAATCCACGTACATCGAAATGAAACAAGAGGTAAAGTTGAAGGTGCTTACTCGGAAATTTAAACGAAGAAACTATGCTAAACTACATTCGCTTTACAAATTCCCATCTGTCAACAAACGCACGTGAAAGCCAAACAGGGTCGTACTGAGGTATATTATATTATTTTTAAAAATGTTTACTTTTGAAACTATTAGTTTAAGAATTTCTTGAAATTTAATCACTGTGAGCAAAATTTAATGTTCCATTGAAGGAAAATGTGCTAAAATAAAATATTCATTAACTGAGAGATACATAACGAAGTAAACATTTTGAATAAAAAAGCAACACGCTACAATTTGAATTTAAACAGACTGGCAAGTTTGGATCTGTAACATGAGAATCCATCTGGCTTAAGGCAATAAATTATATTTAATAGCCTCTTGACGAATGAGAGGGCGAATATCAACACGTGTTCATGTTTACAGATGGGAATTTGCTAAATGAATATACTTTATATAAAATGAAACAGGTAATATGGTAAGTCAAATGATCGCGGTTCTGGAGATTTGGAAGAAATACTGCACATAACTATATAAACGGAAACGTCTAACATTAACCCTATCACAGCATTAGAAAAAATCATACCTACAAACTTAGAACTAGATATCCTAAGGTCTGCAGTTGATGAAGTCATAAATCACGTTAAAACAAATAATGATATCGCAGTCGAGCTTTTACAGAATATGGGTGAAAATGAATTCGAGAAAAAAAAACTTACCAAAACGTAAAGCGGGACACTGACATTTTTTTTATGTATGTTACAATAACTTTTTGTTCTCAATCTTGTACATTTTAGAATCTCGACAAAGGCAAGGGTTACCTGCCGATAACCTGTTGAATGGCACAATAAAATCTAGTTCCAAATTTAATATTACTTAAATCTTGAATATGATGCTTGTGTGAGTCCATTTCAAATAGGTTAAAAGAAATAAGAATAAGACACAATCAATTTATTCTACCACCAACAACCGGTTTCGCATACTATAATTTGCTATGCATCTTCAGGTCAACGGTGCATGGTAAACTAAATCATGCCGATACAAGGATTTTTATTAAATGTTTGAGAAAACATAGTTAAAAAACTGTTATGGTAAACTGGTGACAGGTTATTTAAAAGTTATTTATATTTATTTAAGACAAATATTTTGGAAATGTCTGTTAATTTATTTGAAATTATTTATTTAGTACAGACAGCACTGTGATAATGTATTTTTGATGTAAGTTTGGGTGTGCAATATCTCCAACTTGTAATTATCAAATTAATGATGACAAATTCTCCATCTCCCTCCCTTTACCCTCATATTTTCATTTTGTGGTAATAAAACATAAGCTTTTTCATTCATCTGAGATTTATCTTATTTCCGCAGTTCTATTAAACATTAGCCAACTTGTTTGTACATTTTTTTTAAATGTGAATCTTTTTCGACAAAATGTCTTACAACATTACAGACAATAAAATTTCAGTTCCTGTATCCCTTACTATTGACTTAACAGAGTACACCCTCTCTTCTTTGTAGCCCATTTCAACAACCCTTTGAAATACTCATCAACAGATAAAACGTAAATTAAATATTCATTAAAAATGTTTGTTAGCTCTTTGGAAGTAAAAAACAACAAAAACGGCTAAATATTAAACTTAGAAAGAGTTTACTTTTTGAAAAGGAAAAATCGAGCAGTACATCTTTTTCGTCTGATGTATTTACTCGTTTGATCAGAAAGGTTAAATATTAGCAAAGGACTTTTTATATCTTTCTTTTAGAATGGATCCTAACTACTACCCTTACTTTATTTTTCTTTCCTTTCAAACTGTTTAAAAAGTACGATAATTTTACATTTTTTATTATTTGTTTGGTATACAACAACGGGAATCATAAATTCTCTGGCAGTTATTTTAAAGTTGCATTTAAAGCTGTTTTTTTTTTAAAACGTCACTTCTTATGGTTTATTCTCATGATAAGAAATAATTTAAAAGACGAAAATCGGAATGCGATACCGAAATGAAAATTTTCCTCTCATATTTATTTTTCTGTTCTTAGTAGTGAATGCGTATCCATTTCCAACATTTGTTAGCCGCGATTATTTTCCTCTTCTCGGAGTCTCCTTTCCCTCAATGTTTCCCTCGATTTTGAGAGGTAGGAGGTTATAGTTGTTTAGTCGGCAAATGAAGATTATGAGGCTACATTTCTCTTCTCCGTTATCCATCTTACTTTCTTTAATCATGCTTAGATCTGTTAGAAGTTTTCTGTCGGTTTCTATCGTTTGTGACGCTTTCATTCGTTCTGCGTTATGTTCATGAGATCGTTAGCATTCTTGGAAATACACACATCTCGATAGCTACCAGTTTCGTAGAATTGACTCCTAAAAAGGCTAGTTATTTCTTTTTAAATAATAAAAAAAGTTCATTGTCTTAAATTTAAACAAAAAAACATTGTCCCACAAACTTCAAACAACCAACATTCGACCCTTTGGAGACAACAAAATGGATTCTGGAGAAATCCTGGAAGAAATCAAATACAAAAACTTCAGGACTTCAGGTTATCCTGGATGATAACTAAATGTGATGCTTGAAACTCATTTGAAACTTGAAACTTGAAACTTATTTTTCGCTTAAAACCATGTCGCCGCTTTAGCACTCAAAATGCGGTTATCAAATCACAGGATACAGCTTACTACAAACGACGATTAATTCACTGCAGAAGATTGCCACTGCATCTTAATCTCAAATCATCTTCTTCTCACTATACACATGGAATAAAGGGAAACTTT
The DNA here is from genome assembly GCF_040954645.1 of Diabrotica undecimpunctata. Lineage (NCBI taxonomy): Eukaryota > Metazoa > Arthropoda > Insecta > Coleoptera > Chrysomelidae > Diabrotica > Diabrotica undecimpunctata. Next base: position 44,940,250 of record NC_092803.1, on the reverse strand, counting down.
GCCGGTTTTTCAAAAACTCTTCTTGCGCACTCGCCTAGAACTTACATTGCTTTCCTTATCACCGCCAGCTATGCCCATCTTCTCGTGAATTTTCTTACATGGTCGTGCCAACTTTACATCGCGGCTAATCGGATTTCTTCTCCGCGGCGCCTTACGAGATTAGCCCTTAAAGTACCGGTATTCCAATTTTTTTGGGAACTTATTTAATATTAAAACGTAATTAAGGTGAGGTCAACTTCGACATTTGCGCCGCTAATCTTTCAGATGATTCGGGAAGCTTTCAGATGATTAGGGAAAAACCTTGAGAAGCAAATAGCTTTAGGTCACTGTCATGCCATCAGTCAGGGGTGTATCAAATAAATTTTAATATATTTAATATTTAAGTTTATAGGAAAAATATTATGCTACAGGTGGACGCCTTCATTTAGGGATTTTCCCACCATAATTTTCATTTGATCTGCACATCATGTTGGTTCGTCTAACTTGTCCTACTACCAATAGTTCCATAATTCCCGTTCTTCTGACTGTGGCCGAAGTGATTTATGTATGCTCTGTTCATTTTCTTTAGTTCTGGGTGTATAGTTCTTCCATTTTTTTTCTTGACGAACTTAAATCAATCATGACCAAAAAACACACACTAATAATACAAATAGGAATAGAGAAAACGAGCCCAAAGACTTATTAAATAAAAAAAGAGAATATGAATTAAAAAAATTAAAATATATAGAAAAAAGCTATAAAAATATGAAAATAATAAATTTATAGTAAGTGATAAAAAATTTAAAAAAAGTGTGAATAAATTCTGAGTCGATGGACAAAACTTTGATGAACTTTTTAATGAAATATCCAGAACAGAATGTGATAAAGAAGAGCCGATGGGAAATAAAAAGGGCAACAAACCATCGACGCAACTACCCCCAAATGAAAACGAAAATCAAGCAAACAATAGAGAAACTAATTAATAATAAAAGTCTACGGAGCGGTATGAAGTAACAACAGAAATATTCTGTATCTTGTATCAATAATCACGATATGCGCCAGCCGTGAAAACCTTCTGCGTAAGACTGCCATCCAGTGTCTGCAAAAAAAATTTAAAATTCGCAAAATTGTGCTTGGCCTAAAATATGCACTTTAAATAGTCGGATTATTTTTATTAAGCAAGGCGTCTGTATTTAAACGCACTTTGAAAAACTGAAATCGGTCAACAAATAAATAAAATATCTTTGACAGTTTCACACATATTAATTTCAAAATTTGTACACTTTGCTTCAACAAAATTCGGATATTCAATCAACACTTAAAGTTGGCATGTATTTGTCGTCTAACCATAAGGGCAGTGACTTAGAAATACAATGACTGCTGCATACTGGGAGTGGAAGCTCACTCAAAATGGCATATTCAAACACAGCAGATTTCACTGCCTGACTCGTTCATTATTCGAATATTAGTTGCAAATGTAAAAGAGATTGCACAAAAATCTGCAGTTGTGTAGATCATGCGCACAAATGTTCTGCTTATTGCCTGCACTGCAGCGATCAGACAAGTAAAACTATTAAGGTAAATAAACAAATAGAAGATGTTGAACAAGATATGGAATCTCCAGGAATTTTAGTTGAAATTTTAGATGAAGAAGGGGAAAAGAAGAATCCATAAATATCCAAATCGACGATGAAGACATTGAGATACTATAACCTCTTTACTGACAAAATAAAGGTTTACATAAAGACCGGCAATAGGCTCGGGCTTCAGTCTGGTAGAGGTATCTTGGTCGGGGTTCTTTGGGGCTCAAGCACAAAGAATTCGCTAGTGGACTACTGAAGATAAAGAGAAGAGAAGTTAAAAGAGAAAGATAAAAGAAGCTATTTTGAATTTTTTAGGGAAACCTAATGCGAATAGGAACGATAAGATAAGATTCAGTCAGTTGGCTTGTTTTACCCATCGAGCAAAGCAGTCTTCCTTTCGAGTAGGGAAAAATTATGTTCCCCTTAGGTGAAATGTTATAACATCGAGCTCGTCTCTTTACTTTAATAAATGTAACTAACCATGATTTTCATCTAATTAAAAGGTTTTTAAAACTATTTAGTACTTATTTTTAAAATGTTTCACTGATGATGGTCCGATTGGATCGAAAACGTTTTGGAAAAATTGTAATCTTTTTGGATAAATTTTTATTATTTTTTAATAAAATACAATATACCATTATACACTCAAAATCTTTACTTCTCTGTAAGTTTCTTTCATAAAGTCTTTATCATCTATCACACTAAAATACCCAATAGGAATTTACGTGATTTTATTATTATATATTTAGTTAGATTCCTGTTTAAAATTCTTTCCGATTTATCTCGCTTTTTGTCTTTAAATTTGTCTGGCTAATTCTAAGGCCATCAAACTAAAATAATAAAAAAAAATCTCACTTTATGGATCTCTGTATTTTTAGCTGTATATATTATCTTTATTTTTTTTTGTATACGTCGATCATTTATATTTTCTTGAATTTATTTTTATTTTTTATTTTCGTTATATAATTTACGTGGTTTAAAAGTGCAACATCTTTCCACGCCGTAAACTCTGGCATATTTTATGGAAATCGTTATATATACCAATCTTCAAAAAGTTATTTTTTAAGTACTTTCTGTATACACCTTTATTCCTAACTTCAGCAAAAGGATGGTTTAGATCTTCAATAACCGGAACAACTTCTTATTAAATCCAGACCTTTATACCTTCTAAAACTAGCAAGATTTCTTAAAATGAAACTTTTAACTATAAAAACTTTCATCTCATCACAAGTTGTGTGACATAACAAGCTCACAAACTCTATCTTACATGTAAAAGTGGAGAAGTATGATTTCGAAAAACTGTTTAAATAGATGAGATTATACTTCTTACAGAAAGTTGCTGAATATGGATGTATTGGTTATAGCGTGGTTCATTTCTGAGATAGTTCGTTTAAAAGGTTACAACATTTCTTTAATATTAATACAGTATGTGTTAAAATTATGACGACCTTAAAAATAATCGATAAACCAATTAAATTTCATTCATTTTCACAGATCTGATTAATGATACCTACACTTTAACCTACCTACACTTTAACAAATTTAAAAGTGAAAAAAACAACAAAAAAAGATAAGTATATGAAAAAATACACATTAAATAGTCTATTAACAAAAGAATTATCAAACATATTATAAATTAATATTTCTAATGCATTGAAACACACACTATTTTTGAATCTCCCCTCCATTTGATGAATCAACAATTTGGTTCATGCAATAAATTTTGTGAATCAAATATTCTATTTGATTTGCTCAATATTTAATCTATCCAATTTATTCATAATTCCAAATGCAATACTATATATTATAATGCTCATTTGGGCAACAGTTGTTATGATAACCAAAATTTACTTTATTGAAAATTGTATCTATTGTTTTCGTGCTTCATATTTCACTTCTACCTTTAGATTCATAGAAGCCAATTGAAAATAAATAGCCCAAATATCAAAAGAAAACACAATTTATTGACATATAACAAATATATAAGTATGGAGTATAACGAAGCAAAAATTTACACAAATTACAGTTTTACTTTGTAAATGTAAAAAAATAGATTCCTAACAATTTATCCGATCAGATTTCTAAAGCCACTTAATGACAATATTTTCTTATCCTTTAAATAATAATAATTATATTTGATTTTCAAAAGTCACAATGAAAAATTTGTACTAGTTTCCTTGTTAAACAAAATTGTACTTTTATAAAGAGGAAACTAACCAATTTTCCAAAATTTTTCCAAATATATTGCAATGAAATGAGAGTTTATCTTTCCCTATATTTTCAGACTCTTTAGCACACGTAAACCAAACACTTTCACTCAATTTTTTTCTTCTTAATTTATTCAATTGAAAAAATTTCACTGTTTATCAAAACTTGGGCAAAATGACTACATGACAGATAATTTAAGTTCCATCTACACCTTCCTGCTTAAACAAAATATTTCAGGAATTAAAAAATTGTCGCCCAGATATATGAGTGATGTAGGTTAGATTTTTTAAATATTTTAATTTTCCAATTTTAATTATTTTATTTACTTTTATTGTGTTTTTGCCATTCTGTAATTCCAATGTTACTTAAGTATTTAAGTTAGTAAGTTAGTAAGTTAACATTTTAGATAATAATTTGTCATTTTTACATTTCAAATTATCCCGCTATTTCAAACAAGTTTAGTGACACAGCCGTAAATTGTTAATTACTTTTAGATTGTTTTAAACAACGCGTAAGATTCCAATTTATATAAAAATACATTGTGAACTATGGATACTTCTCATCATGTATCTAAAAATATGTTAAGTATTATACACAGATAACACTTTCTTTGTTTTCCACCCAAGTCACTGAGTTTTTTGCTATAATTTGGGTGTTTTATAAGTGTTTTATTATTTTTATACTTAGTGTCCACGTGTGCATTGTTTGTTTCTATTGTTTGTTTGTAGTTTACACTGATGATGTCAATAATCATTGACGAAAGCTTAGACTATTAATTAAAAAGCATATCTAACGAAGCACCCGAGTTTTATTTTGCTTCCTTGGGATAAAAGGTTATCTCCCTGTATATATATATATATATATATATATATATATATATATATATATATATATATATATATATATATATGGCATGTCTCGCAAAACAGGAAAACAAAAAACACATAAGTATATCGGTGGAAGATATTTGTAAATACGTACTTCTACTATTGATTGTCTTCAGTATGGTGCAGCCAAGTTAAAAAAGGAGCATGTTAACTTAGGAAAGGATCACTACAGGAGCAATGCGATCAATTTGTGGCATTAGAGTTAGAATACCTTGATGATTTCCAAGGCAACAACCAACAATAACCACGGAGGAAGCGCTTGGGGTAGCTGTAAATATTTTGGTTTTGGTCGATGGATTTGTTTTAAACCTTATAGCCCCAGTACACGTTGGGCCAATCAGTTGGGCCAACGTGTACAGGACCACTTGGCATAAATTTGCGATTGGCGGCCAGCGTTGGTCTACAAACCGAATGTTGTCGGTTTTTTGTCCACAAATCAAACGATTTTTGGGGCTTGCGCGATCTGCCAAACAGCTGTTGGTCATGTTTGGTTATTGACAGCTGATCGTTGAGTTTAAAATATTTGTTTTCTCATGTACTACTCTTTATAAGTTTTAACGTTGTGGTTTGAATATTAATATTTTTGCGGTGTAAAAAGTCTATTTACGAGCTAGAATGGCGCTACAATTTTGCACCATACTGTATGCGAACTGGATGTCTTCTTATAATTACCTTGTCCTATTTCGATGAATACTCAGCATCCAGCACCGTCTTTTGCGCCATTGTTTTTTAATTACCTTTGTTTGGTACACTTTTCTATACAAATTAAAAGCGCAATACAAATTAATTGCGGAGGCTGCTACAGTCTCCACATCCAGATCCATATTCAGAGTTTACTCTACTCACTGAAAGGTTAATGCAGACTGATCAACTCCACCAACGTGTAATCACTGTTCTTACTTGGCCCAACTTATTGGCCCAACTCATTGGCCAAGTAGTTGGCCCGACGTGTACTGGAGCCATTAGTTTAATATTTGTCATAAATGGTTGGTGATCATATCAAATATCTGTTCCTGGAAATGTAGTGACTTCTTTGACGGCATTTCGGAAGAGCTTTTTTACAAGTATATAGTCTATTTGATTTCTTGAAGACCCAGAATTGCTGCAATTATCAAATAGGGCTTTCCAAGTATATAGTCGTCGCTTGGGTAGTTTATACCAGCTGTTTGCAATGATTATGTTGTTTTAAATACTCTTAACTATAAAAAAGGAGGTGAAAAAAACCTGTTTACTGCATTAATATTATTCAGCCTCAAATTGATTAAAAGTCACAACTGACTATCACTGTTAATCAGCCTAACTAACTAGATTAAAATTGACGAAAGTATCTCGTTGAATCTAACGAGGATTGCTATTGAACCGAAGAATATTGTGGGCGGGTATTTGGCGAGTCACGTCGAAATTAAGAATATTTTTGTCGAAGAATTGTTACAAGTAGAACTTTGTAGAGTTCTACTTGTACTAAAGTAGAAAGGGATCTTTCGATAAACAGACATCATGTTACGTTTTTCTCATCAACAAAGGTGAAAATAATGGTTCTGTTCGGAAATTTAGGTATAGCTAGCTTGAACTAATGGTTTTGGCGATTACATTCCAGAAAAGTTGAATTTAGATCGAGGTGGTTGGAAAGCCGTGATCTTTACGGACAATATAGCGGCGATTTAGAATATTGTAAAGGCAATATCTAAGCCTAACTGAACTTTTTATGCCTATAAAATATGTACAAGAGTCAGAATTTGATAAATCAAAAAATTAAAATATTAATAAAATTGTGTATAATAATACAAACCACAATTTTTGCCAAATCACAATTTTTGTCTAATTTCTAATAACCATATGGATGATGTGTTTTCTTAGTAACACAAAAATATACCTAGTATTTTGCACGTTCTTTCAAAAGTTTGCTATGTTTATGTCAACGTTGGTATTTCTCTATTGTAGTAAATTCGAGTACATGCAATTATTTCCAGGGACATTCGATGGATCCACCCCAACGTTGTTCCTTGTTAATAACAAAAATAAAAACGGTAAACAGCTATTTATCTATGCTCTTTTCAAGATGATAAATGGCCTTAAAGCTGCCACGTTCTTCCACTGTGATACCAGCGAAACATGAACGATCGCGTGTTGATGGGAGTGTACTTTGAAGTGCCCTAAAAATCTCCTCAAACAACCTGCTAATACACCCAATAACAATTTGGTATTCATCGAGGGTAATTTCATACGAATATTCTTGGTAGGTACAAGTCTAAAAGTTTCAATTTCCTTTCTAGTTAATGGGAAGGTGAATCGAGAACGTACACGGTAAAAGTTAATCGAGGAATCTTAGTCAATTTGAGGAATTCTCTCTCGTCTTTTATTAAGGGTTTATTTGCTATAAAAGGTACCAGAATAACGTAAAATGCGTTTTTTATTACAAACAACTCTGTATAGTATTAGGCAGGGTGATAAAGGCAGGGTGATAAATCGTCGAACCCATCACAGGAAAGGCAAAAGAAAATTCTAAATCTTAATCATTTTAATCATTTTAAATTAAAAGTCACTACTAACTATTGGTAAGAAGATCGAGTTTGTATTACAAATAATTGTTGGCACTGTTTATACTCCAAATCTCATATATTCCAAAAATTACAAAACTTATACTTACTAATATTAGCTTTAGTCTAAGCTATTATTTTTTATTGTCTTCTCGACTTAGTTGGTAAATGAGCAGTATAAGAGCATTCTGGTTTGGAAGAGTAAGTCCTTTTTTAATCCAACTTTTGGGATGTTTTTTCAAGGAATGAATTTTTGTATTGTCTAAAAATGGTTTAATTAAGAAATCAATATTCTAGCTACTTTGCTTTCCAACTATTTTGACTTTAGCTATTTTCTACCAGATATCTTACGCTAAATAATGCGACGTGCGCGTAGTGTTACCTGCATAAAAATCTTTGCTATTTCTACTTTCTTTTAACTGAGTATGACATTAATATTAACTTTATTGCCTCAAAAAAATAAAATAAGGTCATAGCAATATCGACAAAATCCACATAAATGAGTGATTCTAGGTTTTCCCCTTGTATTTAAAGATTCTCCAGGTGGTATACTATAAAACTGACTATTCTTTCTATATAATGCATATCATAATAATATTGGTCGTAAATTACATACCACAGTTTTTTAGAGATAGCTTAACTATGTATATGCAAAATACATTTAAAAAAAGTTACGTATTTACATTTATTCATGATAATTAAAATTTCAAATCAATTGTTAAAAATATCTTTTTCATTTTTCTAAAAATATAAAGTGCATTAATTAAGTTCCTCAAACCCAGAATATATTCATAATTTAAAACAGTTTAAGTGTCAGTGGTAGCTATATTTACCACTTGTTAAATGTTATTTTTATAACGTATAGCAATGAGTACTAGATCGTAACCATAAACAGTACTGTTGCGAAGGATCTTTGGTGAGATTAGACACCACACGACTTGCGTATGCGTGCACCAATCTGGTCGTTGAGTGGTAAAGGTGGCTATCAGTAAGAATTTGAGTAGGGTACTTTAATGGTGTTACTGTTAAGGCGGGTACACATATGCGAGCAGAACTGTTCGCGAACCGTTTGTGAACGCTATATTCGTTAATTTGTATGACGGGCCGAACCGCTTGCGAGCTGTTCGTTCGTTGCTCGTCAGAAACCACGGCCTGTCGGTTTTTGGGACGAACACAAAGAATGTTCGCAGTTAAATTTCTACGGTGTTCGAGACTATAAATTGTTTCTGCTAAGTGTGCGATGAGATCATTCGGTTAAACAAAATTGCTGAACGAGCGCGGCTTGTTCAAAAGTAACGAGAGCAATTAATAACAGATAATGTAAACAAAATACCGAAATATTTAGAATAACGAAGTAAATTAATTCTCGGTTTGTTATTAGATACTTAGGGTATTGGATAGTCTGAACATAAACATATTTTCAACGAACTCTTCGCGAACAGCTCACGAGCAGTTCGCAAACAATTCGGCTCGCATATGTGTACCCACCTTTATAGTAATTTATTCTAGTTTTTGATTTGTTTATAAGTTCAAAGAGTTGATAATATAAAGTGTAGTGGTGTAAAATTCAAACATTATATTGGAACCAAAGTGCTATAGTTCGGAACCTTCGTTGAGAGGCGGCACTCTAAGAAGTAGGTGTAAAATATAGCGCGAAAAACGTTATGGCAACATAAAGAGTAAGAATTATTGATTTCTAAAATTTAATTCAATCTTTCCATTCGACATCGGCAACATACCTAATCTATTTTTTTACAAACTTTACAATTATTTTCCATCATGAATACAAAAAAATTGAGGAATTACCTGTTGCAAGAATGTTAGCGTCTTTTTTAGTGTTTCATATGAAAATGAGATATCTTTTGTAAGTTTTTGCGAACAGATGTTCTGGGTGAATAATGATGGCGATGACAACCGAGGAGAACTGGAAGAGTTTGTAAGTAATGGCCTGGATGATGCTGAAATGATAATCATTACCTGATGGACTATGGAGGTGATTATGATGCTGAAGACAATATTTCAGTTGTACCATCTTCGGCTAAGGGCATCATTCTATCGAATTCAAGCACAAATGTTGCTTCTAATTCAAGCTCAATTATTGCTTCACCTGAATATCATCAACAAACTCATTCAACTTTGCATTTCCTAGGTAGCGGTGATAAAGATTCTGAAGATTCAGTTTTGGGCTATTTGGAGATTATTCTGCCGAAAAGATTTGTACAAATTAGAAAAAACTCTAGATATACCGACAGTGACTAATCCAGAAGTAAATAGTAAGAAGGACCATGTGGATGTCGGAATTCAAGTAGTTCAAACAGACAGATTCAATTTTAGACTATACCTAGATCATTTTATTTTAGTGAGAAGTCAACGAAAGACGTTCCAGAAAATGCCACCCCTTTGGATTTCCTCAGTGCTTTTTCCAATGATGAAATATGTGAAAAACCGGTGGAGGAATCAAATACCTATGCAGTGCAGCTAGGATCTCACTGCGGAAGAACTAAAGGCTTTTTTGGCATCCTGCTGGATGGTATCAGTTTTCATACGTTACCTACGATAAAATCCTACTGACAAAAACTATTTCGTACAAAGGATACAAAGTGCATAATATATTTACTATGAAAAAGTTCTTAAAAGTTGTAAGGATATTACAAATCAACGATATATTTATAAAAACTTTTATATATCCTTTCGTAACGCATTTCAAACAACATTTAGCTGACGACAAAAAATTAAAAATGAGTGAGTTGATGCTGTAGCTAGTGGCAACATTTCAGTTCAAATGGAAAGATCGTGGGACAAAATTTTTCACAGTGCTAGCACAAATTCAAAAAGAACTGTTCGAACATCGAAGTACGGAACACGTGAAGAAGTAGCTTGTCCAAGAACCACTGCCGATTATAATATTCATATGGGAGGTATTGATCACTTGGATCGGATAACATCGACCTATTCAATTCAATGAAAGTCCAGAAAGTGGTGAGCCTTTTATTACTTTCGTGGTGCATCAATAATAAACAGCTACATCCTAGACAAGCATTTTCATCATGGAAATCATCTTCGTGAAACAGCTCTCACACAGCTCCAATATATAAGCCAGTTGCAACTTATCAGTTAATTCACATCGAGAAAGCGGCCTGGACCAAATTATAGTCAATAAGGCAGGTCAACAAGGCCAAATAATTTTGATGTGGATTGTTAGTTACCAATTAAAGGCACCCACCAAAGAGGACCAATTTCATTTACATTAAATGTTGAGAATTATGCAAAATAAATAAATGTTTGAAATAAATATTTTTCTCTTTTACAACCTTTATTTTAGTGTGTAGATATAGCGGTAGAAATCGTTACCAGTGATTTACAGGTGATCTTAAATGGCCAAAAGCTTACTGGTAGCAATATTTACCACCCCATAATAGAAAATTTTGAAGATAATTTTCGTTTTTTTATGTAACTTATTACCTTCTATTTAATTTCACAATTTTCAAAAATTTTAATTGGCCGACTGATCTGAAAATGCCATATAGAAACATAAATATGGGACATTTTCAATTCGCGACCAGTCTGGTTTCTGCTCCCATATAGGGTCTCATGTACCCTGGGAGTCCGTTGTCGGGGCTCTGTTTCTGTTCTTAGAACTGAGACACTGTGGCTGGACTTTTTTCACCTTTTAAAATGTGTTTTTATTTCATTTTCATATGAGAAAATACCAATATTCCTCCCAAGATGGAACATAGGCATAGAGCACTCTGTAAGGCACCGTGGGAATGGATAAGTGGCGGTAGTTTTCCAGGCTCTTACTTCCCATTTGGTGATAAAATAATAAAAAAAAATAAATAAAATGCGTTCTGTGCCTTCAAGGGTTAACAAATGTTTAAACAACATTAACAAAAATTTATCTGTTCTATATTGTTTCTCAAAAGAATAGCGAATTTTGTGTAATAAAAGAGAATGAGGATTACTCTGACAAAATCATATTGAGCTTTGAAGCTTTTTCTTATCTTGATTCTTATATTCATGTTGATTATTATAATCGTCAAAATTATTGACAGCAACATGTATTTAGAGTTCAAAAAATCCCCGACCGAATGATGAGAAACGAATCCACCCACAACGTGTTACTGACTGTTACAGATTTATGGGTGCAGGCATACTCGAACGTTTAAAAATTTGAGTGGTTAGGCAATATTTGATTTCTTGATCTAGGCCGATCTAAAAATAATACGTGGATTATTCTTAATGGAAAAATAATGAAAGGTAAAATAAAGTGAAAAGTAAAAAATCCAGTTAAAGTTACATTATCTACAGTAAATCCCCAGGTAGGATATTCCGCAGTTAAACCAATATCTAGACGGATTTAGAGTTCCTTAAAGATATTAGTGATGATGAACTCTACGAAGCGCCTGAAACTCCTTGTCGCGACTTTGTAGCCCACGTTTTCGTAACTTAACCCTTATCAATTCCTTAGCCATCCTTTCTTTTTTTCTTACTTTACTGATAACTTCTGATAATACCTGACTTTTTCATGAATAATACATTTGGCTTGAATTTTCTAGTTCTGTACATATTTATTATTATAATATGTACTTGCAAAAAATAATTTCCGCGATCTAAAAGCTATATAACGTTCATTGCTACTTTCCTGATTAATTTCCAGTTATAGAGTATCTTTTAACCATATCTCTAAAGAAGAAAGTTTTTCTGAAGCCTGAAAAAATAGAGTGGTACATATATATATATATATATATATAGTAAGTAAAATAAGTAAAATGTAATGGCATGTCTTGCAAAACAGAAAACCAAAAAAGGTATATCGATGGAAGGCAACCGTATATACGTATTTCTGACTATTGGTCGTCTTCAGTACGGTGCAGCCAAGTTAGAAAAGGAGAATGATAACTTGGGAAAGGGTCACTATAGGAGCAATGCAACCAATTTGTGTTGCATTGCTCCTATTAAAAATTAAATTATCAATTTCGTTTTGAGCCAATAGGATCCATTCCTCTATAAGAACATAGGAGAACTAACTACGAAAAAGCAACCAAGAAATACTTACAGATAAGTTTCTGGGCAAATACTGTACAAGAAGATTTCTAAACTATTTAAAATTATAACGCCGTTTAAAAAAATTCTCTTGTTGATAAAAAAAGGTTTAGAGTTTTTTCTTTCTAAAAAAACATTCTGAGCCTTGGAGGCACAAAATGGAGGCTGTACAAAGCCTGGAAGAAATCAAATACCAAAACTAGGCTTCAAGTTATTCTGGATGATAACAATATGTGATCCTTCAAACTTTGTTACTTATTCTTCGCTTCAAACCATGTCGGCTTACTTAGCCCTTAGTACGCTGTTATCAAATCACTTGACGCACGATACAGTTTACAACAAACAGTGACTAACTCACATTACAAAGATTGCCACACTGCATTTTAAGCTCAAATCACCTTCTTCTCACCACACATATGGAATTAAGGGAAACTGTCGGTTTTTCAAAACTCTCACTAAACCGGTCTTCACTCGCCTAGTCTCTTTTTCTCCTTTTCTTCTAGCTATCTATTTTTTCGTGTCCATCCTCCTACATTCTCGTACCAGATTTAACATCGTGGCCAATAGGGTCGCTCCTGTGCAACGCGACGCCTTGGATACGAAATTAGTCTTTAAAGTACCGGTATTAAAATTTTTGTGGGAACTTATTTAAAATAATACGCAATTAGGCGAGGTCAAATTCGACAACTACACCGCTAATTTCGCTTTCATACGATTCGGCAAAAACCTCAAGAAGCAAATAGTTTAAGATCACTGTCACGCCATTAGCCATGTGCGTATCAAATAAATTTTATTTTATTTAATATTTTTAAAGGAGAATTATTATGCTACACACCAAATTCTGATTTTACCTGTAAGTTATTTAAAAAACATAAATGATTTGCTACACAATTGGTCTCATTTAGCATAATTAAAGCCACTTCTTTGATTTTTCTCTTTTTACAATCTGTTTCTTTTAGGACTATACTTGAATCGTTCCATTGAACCCTATGCTCATTATCCTATGCGTGTTTACATATTTGAGACTCCACATTAATATTCTTAAGAGATACTTAGAGACCATTCGGCGTGCACAGCCACACTCAGTATTCCAAGTGTATGAACGAGATTCCACATTTCAGCCCAATTCCACAATTCCAGCTCTCTAGAGAGAGAAGAAGAAGCAGAAGTCAAAGATACCGTACAATCATAATATACATACACACACAATTCAAATAATTGACAAATTTGCATTTACCGTATTTCGTCATAAAACGTAAACCATAACACCAGTACCTTTTAAAATAAATATATGATAGATGTAACTCTTATGGTTAATTAAAACATCTATTCAGGTGGTTTTTGACATCGTTAGTAATGGTCATCGGTCTGTAAAAGCTAATTTCTGTTCTCGGGCGATCATAATGATCTGCGCGTATTTTCATTGGACTGTGAAATAAAGGCGAAGTACACTGTTAAATATTGATGTCAATAGACTACGAGTGCCTTTTGAGGAAGATTTTCTAACACAGTAGCATCCATTAAATCATATCCTGAGTACTTTGTACCTCGTACCTCTGTGGGCCGAAAAGCTCTTATCGGAAATGTTAATTGATATGGCATGTCTACCTAAGCTTTAATTTATTCGGTGTTATTCCTTAAGTACGGGGTGAAAATTCTGCTTTTTCAGACAGATATGACCGTCCAGCCCCTGTCGAATTTTCTGTGTGTTGGTATTACCAATTTGGTCGTTTAAATTTTTTCCTAGATTCCTGCTCTGCATTTTTCGTTAATCAATTCTTTTATGTAAGTTACTATTATATTGAGCAGTTCTTTTGAATTAGGTTAGTTGAATATTGAACATCTTCCAGTTTGTTTCGTCCTTTTAGTAACATATTTAATTTGTGTTGATGAGATTATGAACTTGTCACAGTTGGTTTTTTTATTGCACAGTCTTGGTGGTTGTTTTTTTATATTAGACTTGTATTTATTGTTATAATGATTGGAGTCTGATCTTATTGCAGATCTAAGCTTGATTCAACAGTACTATAAATAAATGTGCTATAAATATTGGATTTTATAGCTACGTCAAAATCTAGCAAGTCTGGAATTTTATTTGGATCTCTTGGTCAGTAAGTAGCTTTTCCTGTTGACAAATAGTTAATATTGTTCTAATGTTTAGCAGATTTTTTTCGTTGGTTAAACGGTTTTCGTCCTTAACGCGACGTTAAGGCTCACGTGTAATTTTGAGAGTTGTTCGTACCGATTCAATAGGATTCAAATCAGGATACTATGGTGGCGACCTCAACATTTTGTGTTCACTTTATATTACGGAATAATTCATTTTGTACTTTATAAATTGAGGTTTGGACATTTCATTTAATTCGTATAATTCTGCCCTTAACCTCACCCTTCTGTCCTATCATGTGTTTCACTCTTAAAATTCGAATGTAAATGTCGTTAAATCCTACTTTCCATTTACAACGGACGATTATTGAGTGTCTGTCTCCAACGGAATCCCAAGTTAGAATTTTTTTTCTTATGTGTAGTATATTATTTGTATAGTAGTTCCTTGTAATAAATTTAGCGATTACGTCAATATCATCATCATCATAAGTGGCTTTACAATCCATTGTGGATCTTAGTCTGCTCACAAAGAAGTCGCCACTCCTGTCGATTCCTGGCAACTTCCCTTCATTTTCTGACACTTAGAATCTGTAGGTCTTCTTCCACATCATCAATCCATCTCCTGCGTGGTCGTCCTCTGCTTCTCGTGGCCTCTGGTTTTGAAAATGTTAATCTCTTCGTGTATTCATGATCTGACATCCTAGCAATGTGTCCAGCCCATCTAAGTCTTTGCACTGTAACGAATTTCACAATATCTGGATCGGTGTATAACTGATATAGTTCAAAGGTGTATCTTCGACGCCATAGCCCATTTTCATTTACGGCCCAAAAATCTTTCTAAGAATTTTTCTTTCAAAAATACCAAGAAGTCTTTCATCATTTTAAGATAAGGTCCACATTTCAGCCCCGTTTATCAAAACCGGTCTTATTAAGAACTTGTATATATTGAGCTTTACTGCACGTTTTATATTTTTATTTTTTAAATGTTTCTGGTGACCGTGAACAGTTTTGTTTGCTATTGCTATTCGTCTTTTTATTTTATTTTATTTCTTATTTATTTTTTTATTTTATTTTTTATTTTTATTTTATTTATTTTATTTTTGTCGAATCAATTCTATGTCCCTAATCATTCCTACTCCTCTCAACCACATATGCTCCGTTTTCTATCTGTTCACCCTAAGTCCTCCCTCTTCAATAGCCCTTCTCCACCTCTGCAACTTCTGCTACAACATTTCTTTGCTGTCTACCACTAACACGATATCATCTGCAAAGAACATCGACCAAGGAGCCCCCTCCTTTACCGTCTCTGTCAGTACATCCATAACAAGATTAAACAGGTGGGGACAGTGAATAGCCTTGATGCAAACCAAAAATTGCCATTAGATTGCGGTTGGTAGAATCCTGTTTGGCCTCAGCTGCTATATGGGTAGAAACTTAAAAATGGAAATCGCAATCCAAAAAAAAATTAGAGGCACTCAAAATGTTCCTCTACAGACGTATTATTAAAATTCCTTGGACGGGTAAAATGACAAATGAAGAAATATTAAAACTCATTGGACAAAATAGAAAACTTCTGACGACAGTTAAAATAAAAAACATCTTTCCTGAGGCACTTACTTCGAAATGATAAATACTCTCTTTTACACCCAATTGTGCAAGGAAGAATAGATGGAAGAAAAGGCGTGGAAAAAAGAAGTATTTGCCGAGTAAGATCAGAGATTGGATGAATTTCAGTGTAGAAGAGATATTTTACTTTAATTACGTCAACATAATTTATTATAATTACGTCAACAAACTACTGCGATTTTTTCCATTTATCTTTGATTCTCAGATTAACTAATCTTTTTTCTGAGATTTATTCTGTAGATGTGTTTATTAATTTCCATTGTAGCATCTACTGTTCATTAGTATACCTTCATTGTTGACTCTATTAGGTTTTGTCGATATCCTGATATTTCTAAGGTCTTCAGTTTGAATTTACTCTATTCTACTGTCATATTTTATTTCCTTCACTCCGTTTTATTGGTATATTTCCATATTCAATTAAATTAATTCCGTTGAAAATGATTCATAGTTTTACGGTGTAGATTATAATACCACAATTCGCAACACAAACTTCCCTAATACACCTCGAATAAACAGGAAATTATCAAACTGAAAGACGGTTCTCACCGTTTAATAAGTTTTGTGTATCAGATATTTCAAGCCACATCATCTTTCACGGCAGGACTCATTGTTTAATTAGTATGGCAGACACGCACGGTGGAAGAAAGATGCACCTCTCAGTACAGGACCCGAAGCAGCTATTGCCCACGGGATGCATTAAGTCGAGCGCCAGAGAGTCCGGGTCGCAGCGCTAAAAGCTCCTTGTAATCGAGTCGTCGATATCGTAAGCCAGAAAGTGCATATGTCACTGTGAACTAATGAGTGAGTTGGCTAAATTGTTATTAATGGGATACCCAGTCCCTGCATTAATGCTACATGCTACAAGGCTACAAGGGTTATTTAATGCAGAGGATTATAAATATTAATTTTTTTCTTCGTTTTTTAAGGAAATATTTATCGATCTAATTAGTCAGATATATGTCTCATCTATTTTAAATTCTCTTAGATTAAAAAAAAGAAAATAATTATATCTTAAATATAAGAAGAAATACCGTACGTCTAACATACTACCATAAAGAACAATAAAATTTAATTATAAGTTAAAATGGTTGTTCAATGACAAAAAGTGATTAAAATGACGTCGTCAAAAAAGTTGTAAGCTATTAACGACCGTACTTTAAACAAACGGGATGTGGCACTTCGGGAGTGACTGAGGAGTGGAAGCATAGCTTTCTCATCGTCTACGCACAGAGTGCTATGCTTCCACTTCTCAGTCACTCCCAAAGTGCCACATCCCGTAAGTAAAAAAATTTCTTTCGTTAAGATTGTGTGGAGTGTTATTAGTACCTATTTCAGACGTATAATTGTCATTACTAACTCTTATTGAATATTAGTGAATAGTGAGATTGCATCTAGGGAGATTATTACATAATTATCAGTTAATTTTGTACCTCTGATCATATTCACAAATGTGAACGTATCTCTAACATTAAAATAGGTCATCTTCAAAGGCATTTGTCAAGATAAGACACCAGTAATGTATACTACCAATACAATCTGTAAAATACCGTGTTTAGGCTGCGAAGGTCGCTATATTGGACAGACAAGCCAGTGGTTAAAACAACGTATTACCAAGCACAAAAGTGACTGCCATAAAGGTAAAAACACATGCGCTGTTGTCGAATACTCTATCAACACAGGTCACAAATTTGACTATACCAATGTTGAAATCCTTCAAACAGCAACTAATTATAAAAACAGACTGTTTCTGGAAATGTGTCATATTACTAACTTAAAAAAAAGGAATAAATTACAAAGCAGATACGAATCAGCTAATCAGCATCTACAGCAATATTCTGCAATTCATTTAAGTCAAAATTAATTTACGGTATACCTTATTTTATATATAGAAATTTAAAGAAACTCGTCATTCCACTATACACTTTTTATTGTTTTATGTGTATATTAATTATATTTTTTTTGGCTTAGACTTATCGTCATACAGCCAGACACAAAAGGACTAAGACAGTCATCATTATAATTTTTACCTAAATGCCCTATCAAAATAAAAATTATTACATCGATATTAGGAAAACAGGGACACACTCTTCTCGCTTAGGGACCTATCAAGGCATTTATTTATA
Source organism: Diabrotica undecimpunctata (assembly GCF_040954645.1). Classification (NCBI taxonomy): domain Eukaryota; kingdom Metazoa; phylum Arthropoda; class Insecta; order Coleoptera; family Chrysomelidae; genus Diabrotica; species Diabrotica undecimpunctata. The sequence goes on along the minus strand of NC_092803.1, from coordinate 44,922,158 downwards.
AAAGACACAACAACACTAGGTCACGGAGAGGAGGAAGTTATACAAATGGTTTAAGACAAAGGTAACAAGATTAACTAAATAATTTTTAGAGAATTATAATGATAATTTGCTGTCTTTTAAAAATTTAATTAAGGAGTTGTAAATATCTACAGAGCCAAGTGATAATAAATATAGTATATTCCAAGGAGCTGCTATTTTATATTTTAATAAATCATTTATAAGTTTGGATGAGTAGACTCTGTTTTTAGAACAACCAAAAAATATATGATCTAAATCACTTTCCTCTTCACAAATCACTTTCCTCTTCACAAATATTTATGTAATTTTATCTTAATGTTTCTTATCTCTTTGTTTTAATAAATTTGTAGTGCACTTCTGATGAAGCCAACAATCAGTTGGCGAAATATTAAGTGACTAGAAAATAGAATTGTTTTAATTCCAGACCGACAGAACCTGACGTATACCCAAGAAAATTATTTTAAATATTATACGGTCGATACCAAAACAAAAAATTATACATATAGGACAATGCGAGTGAATAATAAAGGTAAAATGTAATGGCATGTCTCGCAAAGGGGCAAACTAGTGATCCTTTCCTAAGTTAACATGCATAGAAACTGCCAAGTTAAATTCTATTCTGGCTAAATTACCCAACATAATCACAATGTATCTTTACTGAAATGTACCGCATCGACAAATTAAACGATCTAGTATTGTCACTATATAACTGCAACAGCCGTTATTGACAACAATAAACGGTGACTCAACAAATATAAACAGGTGTAGGCTAAAGGGTAAAACACTTACACAATAGAAACCTATTTTTTTTAACTTCATACTCTTTTCTGTCGTCAACTGCTTATTTTCACATTTTACCTGAGAAAATATCTTTAAAATCTCAGAAAAACACTGGAACAGAAAGAAAATAGAAGCCCAACTAAATATAAAATATATAAACAAAGTTCCGAAGGAAGCTTAAAAGACAAAAAAGAAGAGTAGACGAATCGCAGAGTAGAAATTTTACATACAACACATATTTTTTTTAATCTTTACATAGAAGATTTTCCATTCCCTCGGATAATGAATTCTGAAATTTTGTGTGTATGCGAAACGTGATCATACAACTATTTTACTATACTATTGTTACGTAAAAATATGAGTCATAGTTTTAACCTTTAAAACATGTTTTTATTCACTAATAATTCTGTTCTATTGTAGAAATTTTGGCGAAGGATCTAGATTCAAATTATGGTGAATCATCCAACTAGATGCTTCTCGATTTTTCGATGCAAGACAATGCGATCTTTCGATGCTGTTCTAGTATATCAGGATTTCGTATATAAATACAACATTTTTATATGGAGGGCCAGTTAATTCTCAAGACCCGCGCTCGCGAATTTGTTACGTACGGATATACATAAATTATTGTCAGATAAGTTAATATAAATAAAGAAATAAATTAAATCCGTAAGTGTTATAAATATTGAAGCTTTTAATAAATTCACAACAAATGGTGTCAGAGTGAGATCGAACATAAATTAGACTTATAATAATAATACAAGTGAATATAAAATAAATTGTGAAAATGGCTACGATTTATGAGCTGACAGTGACTAATTTAAGAAGACATCTTAAAGACAGAGAATTAGCTTCCACCGGAAAAAAGGCTGAGTTAGTCCAACGACTAAAGAACGCTTTGCTAGAAGAAGGACTAGATCCAGAGACTTATATATTTGAAGATGCTGTCATCTCGTCGATTTCGAAATTAGAGAACAAAGTTTCCGGTGATATCGCATCATTAGAGAACAAAGTTTCTGGCGATATTTCGAAAGTTTCCGGCGACATCGCTTCTTTAGAAAGCAAAGTTTCTAACGAGATTTCTTCCCTGGAAAGCAAAGTTTCTGCTAACATCTCTTCAGAAATCTCTAAAGTCACTTCTGAGATGTCTGCCCTGGACGATAGAATATCTTCGTTAAAAAACCAAGTTGCTGCCGATAAGTTGGCCTTCGAAGAAAAGATTAAAGAGATGGAAAGGAAGATGGAAGAAACAGGGACAGCAGAGAGAGGTAACAATCCGATTACAGTGGAGATAAAAGAAGACGAGACGAAATTTAAGTTGGAGACACGGCCGAAATTTGAAGGAAGTGGAGGTTCTATTCATGTTAAAGTCCCAACTTTCGACGGAAAATCATCATGGAACAACTACATGAAACAGTTCGAATCAGCCGCAAGAGCAAATGGATGGTCTGAAAAAGAAAAGGCTGTAAACCTGACTATCGCTCTTCGAGGAGATGCCTTAGATGTGCTTCAGACCATAGCCGTAGAGGAGACCGATGATTTCGAACAACTGAAGAAGAGGTTAAATATGCGATATGGCCACGAACATTTGGAGCATGTATATCAGTCGCAGCTTAAAAATCATAGACAGAAGAAAGATGAGGCTCTTCAAAAATATGAGGTAGATATTGCCAGATTAGTACGATATGCTTATCCAACAGCTCCCGAAGACATGATGGAAAAACTGGCCGTTCAGACGTTTATTGATGGTCTTCGTGATCATGAAATGCAGAGAACACTACGATTAGCTCGTCACAAGACGCTGGTTGATGTCTTATCCGCCGCCCTCGAATACGAGTCAGCTACGCAGGCCTCTGGCGGGTACAGTAAAGTCAGAACTGTAAAAGAGGAAGGAGATGAAGATAAACTTGACCAGCTCTTTAATTTGATGAAAAGCATGACATGCAAGAAAAAGAAGACCATAAAATCAAGAAACTCACCATCAGGAAAACCAGAACGAGTCAACCTTAGGGGGGCAGCTTCGACCCGGAACTCTTCCAAAGACCCTCTTATACTAATAGCTTCTTTGAAATGGCGTGAAGATAGTGTATATGTCGATGGAGACATAAATGGTAAAAAGCATACGTTGTTGGTGGATACCGGAGCGACCAGAACCATTATACGCCCGACAGTTATAAACAGCCGAAAGAAACTGTTACCAACGAGGTTGCGACTTCGGACCGCTACAGGTGAAAATGCTAACATTCATGGAGAAATCCAGGTACAATTGGGAATTGGAGCAGAAAAGTTCGTCCATACTGTTATAGTTGCTGACATCGAAGAGGATGTTATATTAGGAATGGACGTAATGAATATGCATGGATTCCAATTGGATTTTAAGAATAAGGTAATCAAAGTTGGCAACGAGGAGGTATTTCTCCATCCACATAATGACAACACTGTGCAAGCAGCCATTACAGAAGATACAGTCGTGCCTGCGAGAAGCGAAACGATCATAGTAGCGCGGCTACAGGGATTTGTGGACGAAGGGAGACCTGTTATGATGGAGCCTTGGAACCACGACGATGAGGTTGGCCGTGGAATCATAATTGGAAAGGAATTGGTGACTTCGGCTAAGGAAATTCCTGTGAGACTTATCAATGTCAACGACTACCCAGTGACCATAAAGAAAGAGACAAAAGTAGGAACTTGTGTACCTGTGACATCCATAATCCGTCAGGCGACAACATCTGATAATTCCAACGACAAATTCGACCAAATGGTTGCAGTTGCAGGACAGTCTCTAAATCAGATGGAGAAAAGGAAATTAAGGGAATTTCTGCGGCAGTATCGTGATATTTTCGTACCGAAAGGAGGAAAGACGGGAAGAACTACCGTTGTTAAGCATAAAATTGATACTGGTAATGCTAAGCCAATTCGTCAAACAGCTCGACGATTACCACAGGCGAAGAGAGAGGAAGCTGAAACGATTGTTCAGGAAATGAAGAAAGACGGGGTGATAGAACCTTCTACGAGCCCATGGGTCTCTCCGGTGGTCCTGGTTAAGAAGAAAGACGGAACGACGAGGTTCTGTGTGGATTACCGTTTGCTGAACAACGTTACCAAGAAAGATAGTTATCCTCTGCCTCGGATCGATGACACATTGGACACATTGGCTGGAAGTAAATTGTTTTCTACTTTAGATTTGAAGTCTGGATACTGGCAGGTAGAAATGGACCCAGTCGATAAAGAAAAGACAGCCTTCACCACAGGATCTGGATTGTGTCAATTCAACGTTATGCCATTTGGACTTTGTAATGCTCCTGCGACATTTGAGAGGCTTATGGAAAATGTGTTGAGAGGGTTATCTTGGAAAACATGCCTGGTTTATTTAGATGACATAATCGTCTTGGGGGAGACATTCGAAGATCATTTGAGGAATTTAGAAAACGTTTTTAATCGACTTAAAGCTGCCCAATTGATGCTAAACCCCAAGAAGTGCCAGCTATTTCAAGGTAAAGTCAATTATCTGGGTCATATAGTCAGTAAAGAAGGAGTGGCCGTGGATAAGGGAAAAATCGATTCCATTAAGGAATGGCCAAAACCAACTGACAAACATCAAGTGAGAAGTTTTCTTGGACTATGTACTTACTACCGGAGGTTTATTAAGAAGTTTGCAGATATCGCTAAGCCATTAACGCGACTTACGGAGGAAGCAAGAGATTACCGCTGGGATACAGACTGCCAAAATGCCTTTGAGACCTTGAAAAAGCATTTAATAACAGCACCAATTTTAGGGTATCCACTGCCAGAAGGAGAGTTCATCTTAGATACAGATGCAAGTAATGTGGGAATTGGAGGAGTGCTGTCTCAGATTCAAGGAGGACAGGAACGAGTCCTCGGATATTTTAGTAAAGTTCTTTCAAAACCTGAGCGGAATTATTGCGTCACGAGAAGAGAACTTCTGGCAGTAGTGAAATCAGTAGAGCACTTCTATCAATACCTCTATGGAAGGAAGTTTTTAATCCGAACCGACCATGCCGCCCTTAAGTGGTTGATGCAGTTTAAGAATCCAGAGGGTCAGATAGCCAGGTGGATCGAACGACTCCAAGAATACGATTTTAAGATTGAGCACCGAGCCGGAGTTAGCCACAGAAACGCTGATTCTCTTTCCAGACGGCCATGCCCAGCAGAGTGTCCCCACTGCAACAAAACGGAATCCAAGGAAGCAGCAGTGCTAAAAACGACGATTGTCAACGACGACTGGACGCCTACTAAGATAAGGGAAGAACAAGAGAGAGATCCAGTTATACAGAAAATCCGAAAATGGAAAGAGGAAAACCGTCGACCACCTTGGCAGGAAGTATCAAACCTATGCTCAGTAGTTAAGACGTATTGGGCCCAGTGGGACTCATTTATCATCGAAGATGGCTTGCTCAAACGAGTCCTGGAAAATGATGACGGTTCAGAGAAAAGAAGACAGTTGGTGATCCCAAAGAGCAGAATAGCCGAAGTACTTCGTCAGTTACACGACAGTCCATCGGGAGGGCATTTTGGTGTAAGGAAAACCCTTCAGCGAATTCGGGAACGGTTTTATTGGATGAACAGTTCCGACGACGTAAAAGACTGGTGTAAGAAATGTACTATTTGTGCTACGAGTAACGGGCCTCACCGGAAAAGGAGAGCTCCTATGAGACAATATAATGTTGGAAGCCCGTTTGAAAGAATAGCTTTGGACATTGCAGGGCCATTTCCAGAAAGTGAAAATGGGGGCAAGTACATGTTGGTAGTAATGGATTACTTCACTAAGTGGGTCGAGATTTACGCACTTCCAGACCAGAAGGCCGCCACCGTTGCAGATAAGTTGATCCAAGAATATATCAGCCGATTTGGAGTGCCTTTGGAGATCCATAGTGACCAAGGCAGGAACTTCGAAAGTGATCTATTCCAAGGAATATGTGATAGACTAGGCATGAAGAAAACAAGAACTACCGCGTATCATCCGCAATCGGATGGTATGGTAGAACGAATGAATAGGACAGTTGGCAAGTATTTGACAAAGATGGTGTCCGATCATCAGCGAGACTGGGACCAATACCTTCCGTTCTTCACAATGGCCTACAGATCTGCTGTTAACGAATCAACGGGCCAGACACCAGCCAGAGTCCTATTCGGACGCGAAATGCGACTACCTTGTGATCTAGAATTTGGGTGTCGACCTGGAGAAGATGTAGCAGGTGAAGATTATGTGATCGAATTACGAAGAAGAATGGACGATGTACATGAGTTGGTCCGTTCCCACCTTCAGATCGCTAGCGACCGAATGAAGAAACGGTACGATACACAAGCCAAAAAGGGTTGCTTTAAGAAGAACGACAAAGTATGGCTGTATAATCCCAAGAAGCGAAAAGGTTGTTCTCCCAAATTGCAGCAGTTTTGGGAAGGTCCATACCTCATCATGGAGAAGATCAACGATGTCATCTACCGAATAAGCAAGATTCCGAGGGGAAAGCCGATGATAGTACACCATAACCGGTTGGCATCTTTCGAAGGTGACCACGACGTAGATGAAGAAGTGGAAGTAAACCAAGTCCAAGATGTGTCTGACCTCACGTTTGAGGAATTCATGGGTGCCTATGGAGGTACCGGTAAAGCGAGACATGGTGTTACCACTGAAGAAAAGCAAGATCTACTCGCGCTCCCCGATGACTACTCGCTGGCCCTTACCATCCCGGCCAGTATCAAAGACGCACCAGGGTTGGCATCCGTCTTTCGAAGGAAGTTTGGTCGAGTTGCAGAACTTCAATGCCAAGTGCCAGCTCCCGGTAAAACCTTGAAACTCCAAGATGCATCACGTTACCTTTTCTACCTGGTAACAAAAGACACTGCCCGTGACCAACCTACCTACCGAGATGTATGGGAAGCCTTACTTCAATTGAGAGGGCACGTACTAGAGTCCGACGTGCAAAAGTTAGCCATGCCAAAGTTGGAGTGCCGCCAATTAGATTGGAGGGTTATCCGAAATATGGTGGAGGAGATCTTTAAAGACACCGAAGTCCAGGTGTTAGTCTGTTGCAATCCGCATAGTTACTGGTGCGGAGAGAAAACCGTCCCTTGTCATTTTTATACAACTGGAAGTTGTAAAAGAGGGTCCAGTTGCCGATACCAGCATACCGTTCCAGTTCTAGTCCCAACAAGGTTCCAGGAGGAACCATCTTTTGAGAGGGGGGCAATGTTACGTAAAAATATGAGTCATAGTTTTAACCTTTAAAACATGTTTTTATTCACTAATAATTCTGTTCTATTGTAGAAATTTTGGAGAAGGATCTAGATTCAAATTATGGTGAATCATCCAACTAGATGCTTCTCGATTTTTCGATGCAAGACAATGCGATCTTTCGATGCTGTTCTAGTATATCAGGATTTCGTATATAAATACAACATTTTTATATGGAGGGCCAGTTAATTCTCAAGACCCGCGCTCGCGAATTTGTTACGTACGGATATACATAAATTATTGTCAGATAAGTTAATATAAATAAAGAAATAAATTAAATCCGTAAGTGTTATAAATATTGAACCTTTTAATAAATTCACAACACTATATCAATTAAAATAATTATTTCGATTGTGTTTGTATACCGGATAATACCACCTCAAAATAATCTAGGGGACAAAATCAAAATGTGAGATTAAAGAATAATTTTAAATAATTTATTTCAAATATTTTTATTAAAAAGTCAATAACAAATGTCCCGAATATAAAATAAACATTTTTTCTTAGAATTATCGCAATAGCTCTTTATGAAAATTAAAAGAGAACTCCATAAGGCCAAAAATGGCAACAAAAAAAAAATAAAAAATAAATGTATTGCTTCCTAACTCCCAATAAAGTTTAAGTTAGTCTAGTGTATGACCTCCACGCTTGTTGATTACTGTACTATATCTGTAAGACACACTCATGATCAGATGGTCAATGTCTTGTGCCTTGTGCGGTTATCTGTACCACTCCATTGAAAGACCCTCAAACAGTTGCTGTCTTGCATTGAACGCAATATTTTGTTGTATAATGCGTCTGTCCAATACATGCTTAATTGGACTTAAATCTGCCGATCGTGCAGGCCATGGTAAAACCTCAATTTCATTATTTTCGAGGAATTTTCACAGGACCCTGGCAGTATGCGTACGGGCATGGTCGTGCATGAATTGAAATTGGGGGTCAGCTTATTATACAAAGGGTACAACAATAGGTTCGAGAATAATATCGCGGTAGTCTATTGCATTAAAAAACCGTTCCAGACAAACGAGATTGGTCCTTCTACCAAGACTGATAGCCCATCCCGTTATGCTGCCGCCTTGCTGTCTTTGAACCTTCTACACTTAATTTTACTTATATTTAAATAGAATTTCATACGATCGTCTTGCTTATTATTTCTATAGGGATATACATACCCAATGCGAAAGGGAGAAACCAGCGAGTTCTAGATTGAACATAATATCTTCTCTTCGCTTTCTGATGATCCCAATTGTTATATTGAGGTCATCGTATGTGCATAACGCAGCATACAGTATTGTGCGAATTAATGGAATCATTGTGACATTTTTCAATATTCACAGTTGGCAACACTGTCCACACACATTTACAACTGACCAAGCATTGAAAACATAACCTTACTTTTCTTTGCCTTTTATTTGAGGGTGTTTTAGTACATGTCCCACTAAGTGTTGTTTTGTACTATTTTGTGTAGTTTGCGGTAATTAGTGAGTTTGTTCCGTTGACCTCTATCATGAATATTACACCTAGGAAGCGTGAAAAAGCTTATCACGTTAAGTGAACACATTTCTATGTCACGAAGAGAAATCACTAGAACGTGTGGAGTGAGTCAAGAGGTAATTTTGAGAAAAACAATATCAGAAGGTAAGAAAGAGAAAAACAATACCAGCAGATGAAAGATTTTTACTTGGAAGGAGCAAATTGGACAAAAAAAAGCCATGAGGTCCAACAAGATTTAGCAGCATCAGGTGTAGTGATCTATGACTCAACTGTTCGTAAAAGGCTTTTGGAGAATGGTAAAAGGGCAATGCGTCCACAGAAAAAACAGCTTCTAACTGAACGAATGAAGGAACAAAGGCTATTGTGGGCCAAAAAATACTCTAATTGAACTGTAGACGTCTGGATAAAAGTCCTGTTTACAGATGAAACTCACTTTATGGTTTAGGGACAGCGGTCGAAATTCGTCAGGAAGTCTGACGATGAAAACTTTACACCGTCTCATATTGATCAAACCGTAAAACATCCAGTCAAAAAAACGTTTTGGGAATGTTTTTCATACATGGAGTTTGGATCTTTGTTACCAGTCGAAGTCATGATGAACAGACAAAAATTAAAATCCATGTTGGAACAGCATTTGGACACAGAACTCCAAAAATGTCAGCCCCGAGGAGGAGCGATTCTTCAACAGGATTCTGCTCCCTGTCACAAGTCAAAGAAAATAATGGACTTTTTCAAAAATAAGAAGGTTGTTTAGATTGGCCTGGAATATAGCTAAATACTTAGCAATAATTGGCAAATGTATTATATTTTTGCAAAATTTTGGAGTGTGTTTAATTCATAGAACAATTTTAACATTTCTTTTCAATATAGATTTTAGTCATCTACAAATATAAATTAATTTTGATGTAAAATAATTAAGGAAGCAGGAATTCAACGGTTTAGAATGTCCATTAAGTTTCCTATGGCCCGTTTAACTATTCACCACCTTGTATACACAAAGCATAAAATTCGAATATTTACTAAATATCAGGCCTCCACTGTTTATAATCAAAAAATTCTGTAAACATTTTTTATTTGATTTGAGGTACGAGCGTATACTCTTTGCAAATTATCTAATTTTTTATATAACCTAATCGTTCAATCGTTCATATTCAAATATCTTTCGGTGACTAAATAACTAAATCCTGAATGGCACTAATTAAAAATTTAAACCCCGATCAATTAAGAAAACAACCATAGGGCTTAAAGCAAGCCCTCGTTGGGGACGGAAAATGTGGTGATTTTTCCAGTAATAAACATGAGACCTTTGTAATTTCAGTCTCTCCTACATTTAAATCCCAATGAAACCCGATGCAAATACTGGAAGATCTTTTAAGCCTTTTTGGACTTGTATATGATGTTTTTTACCAAAATTCTGACAAAAAAGCAATATTCAGATGTTTAAGTACACGAATTACTTTTTTTCTTTGGCATTTAAATATATATATATATATATATATATATATATATATATATATATATATATATATATATATATATATATATATATATATATATATATATATATAATGTTGTAGGGAATTGGCAGGTATGCGGTCTATTGTATATTTGTAAAAAAACTCCCTTTTTCTTTACGTCTCTATTTTTCTCTAAATGTTTGTTAGCTTCATCAGGAGAAACTACGATATAATTTTAAATAAAATTAAAAGAACGATGTTATAAAGTATTAAACTTACAGAATTAAGAGTATTTTAAATATTTCCATGTTTAACCTTTGTATTGTCTCTGGGTACGCCTGGACCCAGTAGTAAAATTCAAATGTTTATATATTTATTATATCGTAAATTTGAGACGTGATGTTCCATGATATCCTTAAGATAAGATTTATATACAATTTAACGTATTTGCGTTTTGAAATATGAGTTTGGTTTTCTTTGAAATGAAAGAAACACATCTGTTGTTTATGGGTCCACCTGTACCCAGAAGTGTTTCCAAATGTACATGATATTTGTTTTGTTTATTTTTCTAAGAAGGGTGATTAGATTTTATGGGTTCTATTTTCGGAAGCGTTTGTCGAGTATCTTTAGTGTTGTATCAGACTTGATCGCTTGAAGTTTAGAGTTGACAGTGTGGTATACAATCATTTGTAAAAACAGAATAATAAGCGCTTGCTGAAAAATGAGCTCCAGAAGAGGACTCACGGAAGAGGAATTACGAAAAATCCTTGAAGAAGACTCAGAAAATGAAGATGAATCTACCAATTTAGAAACCGTCATTAGTGATGAAGAATTAGTAGATGAAGAATTTTCTGAAGAAGATCATGTATCTACGGTTGATGATGCCATAGATGAAAGCGAAAATTCGCAAAATGAAATAGAAGTTCCTGAACAGGAAGATCTACAATATACTGCTCGCGATGGGACAGTTTGAAACAAATATCCACCACCTCAGTCACGTGTAAGGTAAGTGGTAGCTCAAGTGCTACACATATTTTCTTACTAAATTTGTGGGTTTTACTAATTGCGTTGTATATTGTTTAGATCCATCAATATACTAAATCCTGTGCCAGGACTGCCAGGTCCCACCAGATATGCCACTCAACGAATTACCGATGAACCTATATCTTCAATGAGATTGTTTTTCACTGATGAAATGCTCAATTTACTCTTAGTGGAAACTAACAGAGAACGTGGTCGCAGATGTAATGAAAAAATGTTAACTGTAAAAGAAATATCACTAAATCGGTAAATCTGTTACTCTTTTGTCCTCGATGCATTATAATGACCAGGTGTCATTGCAAGAACATAAGAAACCAGACATTATTTTAGAATAAAATAGAACCAAAGGAGGTGTAGATATAACAGATAAATTAGCCCAGCTTATACCTGAAAAAGAGGAACTAGGAAGGTGGCCACTTTGCTTATTTTATAATATTTTAGATTTGGCGGTAATTAACGCATATGTGTTATATACGCATGTAAATCCTCAATGTAATAGGAACAAACTACATAAAAGAAGGCTTTTTATAAAAGAATTGGCATATAATTTAACAGAAAAATGCCGAACTACCCGAATGATAACAAACATTCTACAAAAAATCCAAACAAATTTACATGCAGTAGCTGGAACAAGTGGAAATGCAAATGAAAGTTCAAAACGTGGAAGGTGTAAAGACTGCTGATGGGAAAAAGACAGAAAATCTCGTTACAAAATGGGAAGCATGTAAGAGGTTTATTTGTCCTGATCATTCAAATATCTTTTGTAAAAGTGGCATTGAATAAATATATAATTTTAATTGAATATAAAGTTTTATTATATTTTTTATTACAAAAAAAATGTTTTTAGTTTTGATACATCGATAACATGAAACTACAAAAGCTTCTACGAATTAATATGGAATGGAATTTAATTCACAACAGGTATGAGTTTTATCCACTGGGTCCACCCGTACTCATAGACAAAGAATGTAACATTTACTTCGGGAGAGTAGGAAGGTTAAAACAGTACTGACAGACAATATCACTTGGGTGTTTAATTAGTGATTAAAAAAACACACACAAAGAAAACGTAAAAAAACACTAGTACATATTTAGAAACATTAGAGGTAGTCAGTTTTATACATGTTAAAAATATACAGGATGTAAAATGAATTTAAATTATTTAGAGTATTACAGTAGATGTTGCTTAACTGTCCCGTATCTGCCTTGTAATTTATTGACTCTTTTTTTTATTGATGTGGCACATTTCCAAAAACAATCTTTTTTTTGTAACTATTTTCTTGCCTTACACCCTGATATTTGAGTAATCAAAATGGTGGCCAGTTTTTAAAAGATGGTCAACTGCCGCACACGTATTTTTCTTTTTTGTACAGTCACTTTTGTGTTATGTTATTCTCTGTTTGAACCGTTGTGATGTTTGGCCGACATAACAACTCTGAACTGAACAAGGCAACTTGTAGATAACATTATTTTTATAAAGCTTGTCTTTTACTTTTGAAAACAGTTGTCCGTTTTCTGATACATTATATTTAATCATTTTTATATTAGTAAATTTTTTAAATAATCTAGTCACAGAAGTGGTTAAATGCTTTATTAATGGCAGTTTTTTATACTGAATTTATTGTAGTATTCCGATATCAGTGGGATCGTCAAAAATCGAGTTAAATATCAATTTCTTGATGATATGTTTTGGCTATTCATTATTTTCAAAGATGTTTAAGAGCAAGTTACTGTTCATGAATTTTTCCTCACTAATATGCCTTACCCTATGTTTCATTGCAATAACCTCATTAAACTTTTGATGAGTAGGATAATTAGAAAAATAGTTTAAATATCTTTAAAAAGTTTAATACATTAATTGCAATGAAAACTAGTGTAAGTCATATTAGTGACGAAACTGACCCCGAACCTCATGATCTAAAACTTACAGCGTTTACCATAGATTTTTTATTAGATCTAGATCGGGACTATTTCCAAGTCAAGACAGGACAGTAACGTCATGGTTTCTCGACCATTTTATGGAAGTCTTGGCCGTATGGCAGCTTGACAGGGCGCTCCATCCTGTTGGATCATGCATCGTTGAGCAATTATAGTATTTCATCCAGATATTTTTCTGCATTAATACTGCCCTCTATTAATACCAAACGTTAAATTTGGTTAGTGGCCATACAAACCCATACTATGACACTCACAGTGTGCTTTATGATGACCATAGTACTTTGAGGCAAAAGATCTTCACCTGGTTGGCGGCAAACAAACTTAACTCCATCACTCCCAAAGATCGAGATTCTGGTTTCATCACTCCAAATTACCTTACTCCACTGTTCTTCTGTTCAGTCTCTGTATGTCAAAATCCAATCAATGCGTTTTGCCTCTGTTTTTTGTTCAGGAACGGCTTCTTTCTAGGAGTTCTTGCTCGCAATCCATTTTCACAAAACTTTCTTCTGATAGTGCGGTCAAATATTTTTAAGCTAGTTGACTTGACAGCCGGCTAATTCTGCGCTCATCCTATTCGGTAACTTTTGGCTTTCTGCCTGTTCTGTTTGCTGATTTTGTCGCTCCAGTCTTATGATAACGTTTACAAACTTTCATCACGCCTAATTTTGTGGCACCAACAGACGATTTTTTTGTTAAGGTATGTTTTTTTGTTTTTGACGTATATGATGTTTCTTTACGAAAGCTAATTACTTTGGTTCGCTTTCCTGGCGACTAGTCAACACGTTTTGGGTTTCTGGGAGCTATTTTAATTTAAAACCAATTAAAAAATATTACCTTAGTAACAACTTGTACCTTAAGTCACTAATAAACACTGGAAGTCGCACAAAACTGTACTAAATGCTTACAATGGGACGACTAAATCACGCCACTTGTCGTTGACTAACTAGAGAAAAGCGAAACTCTGATGCGATTTGACGCAGTATTGCCAATGTTGCCTTTCACAAATCTCGAATTTTCGGTGTTTCGCTTAAATTCGTTTCTACATGTTATTAAATAAGTGATAAAATTCCGGGTATTTCCAGTTCTTCTATATGGAGTGTAGTTATGGACCTTAACTGAAGCATCATTGAAGAGACTGGAAACATTTGAAATGTGATGGTATAGAAGTATTTTGGGGACTTCTTGCATAGAATGAAGAAGTTCTGCGCATAATGGGTAAAGCACTTGAAATAGTTATGACCAATATATTGCAAATTTAAATACCTGCGTAATGAACAACGATACGACCTAGTTCAAGCCATACTTCAAGGTAAAGTATGGAAAAAGAGGTCCAGGAAGAAGCAGAATATTGTAGCTTTATAACCTACGAAAATTGTTTAATTTGACCACTACCAGACTTTTAGGACAGCAGTCAACAAAATCAAAATAGCCATGTTAGTGTCCAACATCTGTCACGAATAGGAGCCATAAGAACATAATAGAGTAAGAAATACATAAAATATTAAGCGTAGATATAGAACAATAAAGTGGAAATGTAATTTCAATGTTGCTAAAAAAACAATAATTTTTGTAAAGTTTCCAGAATTTAGGCCGCTAGTGTACCTATATAAAATTGTTGTTTTCTTTTCTCTTCAACTGTCAGATTTCAAAACAAATTTGCACAGGAAAATACATTTCGAATAAATTCTCACAATAAATCCTTTTTTGTTCTATATTGCATATTTAAACGGCTTCTCAAACTCTTTTACAATCGCTCTAACTCGTTCTATATTTTCGCACTGACTTAAGCACCCGTGTTTACATTCATTGTACTTTTTCAGATAGCTTTAACACCCTAGAACATGCTCGAACACTTTGTTTTATCGATTTGAGATACGATATACGGTGGATTAGAGATTCTCGGGCTACTTTATACGCCTTTTGTTCACCGACGAAATAAAATCCGTCTAGACGGATATTTCTTTTAGAATGCACTGATTGGGCCTTTTATGGGGTAAGTTTTAGAAATGATTGTCCTTACGGCAATGAAGATTTCAGTAATATCTGTTGTAAAAGAAACAATTGTGTTAAAATATATGTATTTTTTTAAGCCCTTTTCTTTATTCGAATTGCCGAATATAGGCCTCTCCTAATTCTCGCCATTTATCTCTGTTGTTTGTAAGACGTTTCTACATTGGCCCTGCAGTTCTTTTAATAACGTCGCTCCACCGCATTTGCGGTCTTGCTCGTGGTCTTTCGGCTTCATATGGCCGCCAATTCACGATTTCTTTATTCCATCGGCCATCCGTAAGACGTCCGTTATGTCCAGCCCATTCCCATTTCAGTTTAGCTGCCAGTTCGACAGCATCTTTTACTTTTGTTCTATTGCGAATGTTTTCATTGGTTTTATGGTCTTTGAGTGAGATACCCAGCATCTGTCGTTCCATAGCACTCTGAGTTTTTCTGATCTCGTATTATATTGAATATATCTCATAAAATATATTGTTTTATCCCATTTTTTCCCAAAAGTAATGGTATATGTTTCCTCAAGATTCTATTTACAAGAAAGGCAAGAATAAATGTTTATTTAATCTGTTTGAAAATATTTAAAACCACGTACGAAGACCACTTTGTCATTTAATGGTGATAACTTTATTACTAGTAGACCAAGTAAGCGATTATATGTTTTACATACATCTTTATGTATAACATTTTACTGCTCTGTTATGTCAATCAGCGTTGCTCTACAAGTTTTCGATTTCTAAAAGGACCACGACGAAGACTCGAGATGCCTTTTCAAATTGGTAGTACTATTATAATGCCTACAAACTGTGCAAAATATTTAGGCATATACATCGACACAGTCCTAAGGTTCACGAAACACCTGACAAATGTAGTCCAGAGGGCGGAAGAAAGAACGGCAGCTCTACAAATGATCATGCCGAGTATAGGAGTAACAGAATTTCAAGCAGAATGAGAGGCATAGATAGAAAAGACACAATGGACCAAAAAATGAATACCCAATGTGATAGAGTGGTACAAATGTAAGTTCAAGCGAGTAAATTTTTATTTTATGCAGTTCCTGACCGGACATGGATCTTTCAGGTCTTACAAGTATCGTATACGAAAAACCAGCGATGATAATCGTCTTATGTAACGTAGAAGACGATGCGGAGCATTGTATTGTCAGGTGCAAGGTGTTTACGTCGGAACAACATATAATGTGAACAAAGCTAGAAGAGATATCCTCTGACAACTTGAGACGTGTCGCTATGGAAAGCAGAGAGAACTTTGAATTTCTTATAGACCAAGTAACAAAAATTATGAAGAGAAAGTCCATGATAGAGAAAAAAACTGAGACAGGATGAGAGTGATCTGGGGCAATCCGCCTCCATTCAAAATTAGTTATCATTATATATTATTTATGAGTATATAGATATCTGTATACAGGTATTTGTGTGTGTGTATGTAGGTGTGTATATGTGTATGTACGTATGTATGTATGTACATATGTATGTACTACACTTGTTTACTATACTTACTTATTGTTACCTAGTATTATCTATTACTCATTATTCCTATACCTTATTGTTACGTAGTATACCTATACATTGCATATACTTTCCCCCTGGTTTCTTACCGCTCTCAGGTAATACCATCGGCAAGGCGATGTCTCTATTTTACATACATTTTCTTCTGGTTCCTTACCGCTGCTAGCTAAGAACCGGCAACAAATCTTCATTATCAATTTAGGCAGCGCAAGGCACAAGTTTCGTTCACTAACTGAACACGTACTGGGGTGTGTTGACGAAGAATGGGTGGTTTTAGTTGGTAGGCAGGCAACAGGAAGGCATCCGTTTACAGGACCTCCTCTGCATAAGAGGAAATGGGCTCGGATATTTTCCTCTGTCCTGAATCCAACACACACCGAGCAATGGTATGGCGTTGAGAACATTTCCACCCTCATAAAAAAAAAAAAGTTTTCGATTTATTTTATTGAAATAGGACTTATCGTATTCATACAGTGATTTTTTCAACAATCATGTTGTACTAATTTTTATTTAATTTTTTGTACTGTAAGTTTACTTAATAATTATGCTTTGCAAGAACATATTGTTATTAGAAAAATAAGGTTCCATTCACATATATCATTGAAAAATGATTCATGTAATCTAAACACCGTTTACGGACAAACAAATATGTACTGCGGCGGCGATATCTGTGAAGATTGTATTACCATCAAATTCATACTTGGCATCATATATTAAAATTAAACGATCTGGTATTATTTAATATCTTAGTGGGAATTACATTTCGGTAAATGGTCATCGTCAAAAATGTTATGTAAAACATGCGAACAGTTTTTGCAATCTCAATGTTTAACATAAGGCACATGTCTTCCACTCCGTACGTTATCACCGGTTTAGTTACCCGGGGTTCGCAGGTAAACCCTGGCAAACCTGAGCAACCTTACCGGAAATTGGATAAACAACCCCAGTGGAAGGTAGGGTCAGGCTGACGAGGAAGGGAGAAATGGTCTCTTAAAAAAGTGGAGCTCAAAGAAAATGCCAAAGACATCCATAAGGAATTAAAGTTCAAAATATATAAAACCATCATAGCATCAATAGGAAAATATGGAGCAGAAAATGGATCATGGCACAAAAAAACAATAAACCATATTAATACTTTTGAAAGAAGTTTATTGAGAAAAATATTGGGGCCAATATACAACAATGGTATGTGTACTACTAGAACAATGTTCTAAAGAAATAATGAGGGTAGATAACTGGAGGGGAGTAGCCAAGGAAAGGGAAGCTTGAAAGCTGATGCTGGGAGAGGACAGGGTCTGACGTGGGCTGTAGCGCAATAGAAGAGAGATTATATTATATAGAGAGTTACAGTATAGTACAGTATACTGAATGATTAGTATATTTAAAATGTCATTAATAAAATAAATTTTATCGTGTGTAATAAATTATATATAAATATTTTATTAATTTTATTTGCTTTTAACATACCAAGATCAGACATTCTTACTGAGGATAAATTATATGAAATTAAATAATTTACTTAGCAAGTGATTGGAATTAAATTTTAAAAATTATTTGATGCCCGCTGATCATCGCCTTCTTATATGGCTTTTACTTTTTAGCACAATTTTTATGACACAACTCATTTATTTATTTTTATAATTTTTTTTGCTTTTAACAGTCATTGTAATCTTCTGTCACAAAACTGCCATCATGCATTTTAAACCGCGTATACTTATCAAGATGACAAAGCAAGTTTTGAAGCAAATATTTCTGCCATGTTAAAATACATGGTGGTACAGCCAATTGAAATATATTTTCGTTAATAAATAAATGAAGGCGTGTTCAAAAACGCTCGGACACGCCGATTGCTATTTTCAGTTGCGCATTTTTTGCAATAAAAACTTTTCATACAGGGTGTGTCATGTAATACAAATACAACACCCTATATATTATTCAATTTTTGTATTTCTCAGAATTTTCTAGACATATCTCATGAACAATGTCCTATACCTATCTTTAACTTTTTGGGAAATTTAAGTTTTTCAAAAAAAAAATAAGTTTTTCAAAAAAAAAAAAGTTCCATCATCAGGTTAAAAATACAGGTTACCATGCCTGAGCCACCAAAATATTAGGGTAAAAACCCTTTAAAATATATTGTGTTACCAAAGATTGTACATGATGTTGATAATATTATTTGATGTTTAATATTTTAATTAAATTTTACTTCAGGTAACATACACCCATGCTTTAAGTGAGTTCCAGTGTCCGGAGAGTAAACCTCTTCAAACGGACTTCAGCTGGTAACTCACTACGCTGGTAACTAGTGGTAACTGTATTTTTAACCTGATGATGGAACTTTTTTTTTGGATGGAACTGTTGTTCCGAAAACGTTCGTGTTTTTGATGTAGCCCTTTCAAGGGTTTTTATAAAATATACCCATTTACAAAGATTAACCTCTTTTTTGTGGTATGTGGTATACAGCCAGCTGCAGGAATTATTTTCCTTGTGGATTTTTTTTTAAGTTTTTCAGATTTATCGCAGAAAGTAACATTAAAAAAATCAAATTATCTGGGTGTTGCTTTGTGCACATACGATTGCCTCTATATAGCAATTGAGACCATCAGAAATGGAGGAGAATGTCAATGTTCAATCTAGAACTGATGTCTCTCTTTCACTTTGTGGATGTATATTAGCATAAACAAATAAAAGCAAGTGAACTATAAATTAACTATATTTAAAGCAAATAAACAGAATAAACAAATAACATACATACAGAAGATTGTGTATGCCAATTAAAATACGCATGACAATTACTTTACCAAAGGTGAATGAATTGGTGTAAAAACGCAGCTGTTCATAACATAAATATTATAATACGAACTTTAAATATCTATATCACACAAACTAAACCGCTTGTCTATAAAAGAAATCAGGTGTGTGCTAAAATATGATACGGTAGGAAGGAATAAAGTCGCAAGGCAATCGAACACCTTTGTATATACATATTAATTTAAACAAGACAAACAGTATTATAAATAATATATATAGATACAAATGGTAAAACAAAACTACAATTATTATACAAAGTAAACGTTAAATGTTCGGTTAAAAGTTAAAGTTAAATGCTCCAAATACAGGTTAAAATTTTTTTTTCGCGGCACGAAAGATTCAATAGAGTTCAGCACAGCAAACCTTGAATTTGCAGCAAATAAACGTATTTAAATATATCAGATGTCAATATTCTGCCAAAAGAAGAAAAACCAGTTATTTAGGGCATTTGTTGCGCAACGAGAAATACTACATCCCTCAGTTGATAATAAAAGGCAAAATAGAAGGAAAGCGAGGAATTGGAAGAAAAAAATTGTCCTGGTTACGTAATATCAGAAACTGGACAGGACTTGGATTTGAGGAACTCTTAAGAACAGCTGAAGATAGACAAACGTTTGCCACCATAACCGCTAACCTCCATTGATGGAGACGGCACTTGAAGAAGAAGAAATATATCAGCAACAAAATGCATATACTAGTAAACGGTACTCGATATAGCAGCAGTGTAATTTTGGCAACAAATAGTATAGGTGGTTCTACGTTACTCTAATGGAAATTACCCAGCACCATCTACCAAAAACCAGCTTCTTCGACATATAGAAACCACAAAAGAATAGGCGGTAGCTCGCAGAATGTTTGACAGATGTAACTCGTCTCTCCCTGAGAATGGGCGGTTGCTTCAAGAGTTGTTTTTTACCAGTGGAGGCAACGCGTGGGTGTAAAACCCAAGCTATCTGCAACTTTAAACAAATACTCTTAATTTTTCTTGCTTTTTTGTTAACTACAATGTGTGAATGAACACTCATTTGTTTGCAACATTGTATAACAACTGGTTATTGTTTGATAGTGTCTGCGTTTTTAGAAATGAAGTCTTGCTAAGTATACGGGTAGAATCAAAACTAACAAAAAGCCAATATTTTAACAATATTCGTATACAGTTGCGAAACTGCAACACTGAGTACAGAAATTTAATATAACAGAAACACACTGAAAAACTAATAAGGAATACTGTTTATTTCTTGATAAAGTAAAAAAACCACAAAAAATACATAATGTGAATGTAGAGATATTTTCAAAATGCTTACTGCGAACTAATTTTAAATAGAAATTTCTTCTTAGGCGTGATCGATCTAATCGCAAACGTTATTCATTTTCGTAAGTCAGTTAAGTCGAGGGGTTTAGTTTTGTATATAATATTTCTGACATACCGCCATAAAAAGAAGTCTTATGGCGTCAGATCAGGAGATCGTACTGGCCATTCCATCGATCCTCACCTCTCTAACCAGCGATTTGGAAATATTCGGTTGAGGCACTGCCGTACATTAATTTGATAGTGGGGTTGTGCTCCATTTTGCTGAAAGTATATCATATTCTTGACATCAATGAAATCCAGAAACTCTCCAGATTTTGAAAAATAAGCTTCCAAGCAATGATTATTTTGAAATAATCAAAGAACGTACAGTAAAATGATAACGATAAATATTCTTGATAATATTCGTGAAATGTGTAATTTTTAAATTATTTCATCCTAAATATGTACACCGTCTACTTTTTTACACATTTATAATTACTTACAGTTTGTAGAAATTACCGTATTTAACTCTCTGGGTTCAACAGAAAAATTGTAATTAACATTTACTAAATTTTTGGAAAACCTGCGTGAAATCAAAATAAACAATATTCTTGTGTACATTTAATATAAACACCACACATGTAGTATTACCACCACATAAATTATATCGAAGAATGTGACTTCTGTGTCGGGATAGGCACGTAGTGAAAACCTATAAAACGTTTTTTAGTCTATATGGCACTCGACGAACGTGTTATATACGGAATTTGTATTTTTCTCTAGCTTTTATGAACCGGAATGCAAAAAGAGACTTACAATAGAAAGGTTTATGGAGTATGGTCAAGCTTAGAGAACATTAGATATTGTTCGACAGGGAGGTGGTTGTTTCTGCTACATTACGTGGTTATGCTTGATACATGGAATGTATGCCTGCCTACCATTTTTAGCAATAAATAATTTATATATTTATTTATTTTATAAACAAAGAATTTCAATGCCTTAATCAATATGCCGATCTCAATATTAAGAATCTGATAGCTCAAAATCTATACAGATGGGTCAAAGCTGGATCCAAATACCGTTCTCGAATTTTTTGTTTCAAACAGAAATTACATTGAAAGGCACAAACTCTCAATATATTTTTTTCATTTTTACTAATAAGTCCCATTCAATCAAAAAACCAATAAAACAGTTCACAACTAACATTCATAAATATAGCAATCATTTCAGATTCTGTGAGTACTATAAGAAATTAATCCTACTGCAGTTGCATGCTGACTCAATTCCAAGATGCTTCAATTTTGAACATAAACAAATATTAAGGCACATGAAACAATCTAATATAATACACCTTGTTTCCGTCCAAATTCCGAGGCTACTGTTACGATAATTATCCTGGCCTAAAATAACCGTAAATATTATGACTAATGTGTTCTGTTTTTAGATTTTACGAGAGTATTCTATTAGCCGGCAGAAATTTACCTGAATGAACCTTCCAGAAACGGTCGAGCCGATGTAAAAATACCCGTTTGCCTTACCGTTATAATTTCACCGCTAATCGAGAAGGCTGTTCGATGATTCTAGCGTAAAGGCAATGGCATATATAAAGGACATTTTATTTGGAAGAGACAGTTAATTCTGAACCCGCGCTCGCGAATTTGTTACGTTCGCCTATAATAAATTATGTAGTAATTAGTGGTTAATAAACTTATATAAATTATCGTGCCTTTTAATAAATTAAAGTAGGAACAATATAATAAATTAGTAAGACATTATAAATTAAATAGACATTGAAAGAAAATCATAACAAATGGTGTCAGAGTGAGATCGAACATAAATTAGACTTATAATAATAATACAAGTGAATATAAAATAAATTGTGAAAATGGCTACGATTTATGAGCTGACAGTGACTAATTTAAGAAGACATCTTGAAGACAGAGAACTATCTTCCACCGGAAAAAAGGCTGAGTTAGTCCAACGACTAAAGAACGCTTTGCTAGAAGAAGGACTAGATCCAGAGACTTATATATTTGAAGACAAACATGATGCTGTCATCTCGTCGATTTCGAAATTGGAGAACAAAGTTTCTGACGATATTTCGAAAGTTTCTTCTGATGTAGCCAAAGTATCCGGCGACATCGCTTCTTTAGAAAGCAAAGTTTCTAACGAGATTTCTTCTCTGGAAAGCAAAGTCTCTGCTAACATCTCTTCGGAAATCTCTAAAGTCACTTCTGAGATGTCTGCCCTGGACGATAGAATATCTTCGTTAAAAAACCAAGTTGCTGCCGATATGTTGGCCTTCGAAGAAAAGATATGGAAAGAGATGGAAAAGAAGATGGAGGAAACCGGGACAGCAGAGAGAGGAAACAATCCAATTACAGTGGAGATAAAAGAAGACGAGACGAAATGTAAGTTGGAGACACGGCCGAAATTTGAAGGAAGTGGAGGTTCTATTCATGTTAAAGTCCCAACTTTCGACGGAAAATCATCATGGAACAACTACATGAAACAGTTCGAATCAGCCGCAAGAGCAAATGGATGGTCTGAAAAAGAAAAGGCGGTAAACCTGACTATCGCTCTTCGAGGAGATGCCTTAGATGTGCTTCAGACCATAGCAGTAGAGGAGACCGATGATTTCGAACAACTGAAGAAGAGGTTAAATATGCGATATGGCCACGAACATTTGGAGCATGTATATCAGTCGCAGCTTAAAAATCGTAGACAGAAGAAAGATGAGGCTCTTCAAGAATATGAGGTAGATATTGCCAGATTAGTACGATATGCTTATCCAACAGCTCCCGAAGACATGATGGAAAAATTGGCCGTTCAAACGTTTATTGATGGTCTTCGTGATCATGAAATGCAGAGAACACTACGATTAGCTCGTCACAAGACGCTGGTTGATGTCTTATCCGCCGCCCTCGAATACGAGTCAGCTACGCAGGCCTCTGGTGGGTACAGTAAAGTTAGGACTGTAAAAGAGGAAGGAGATGAAGATAAACTTGACCAGCTCGTTAATATGATGAAAAGCATGACATATAAGAAAACGAAGACCATCAGATGCTGGAATTGTGGCGAAATAGGACACGTGCGAAGCTCCTGTAAGCACCCTAGGTACGACGCAAATCAAGAAACTCACCATCAGGAAAACTAGAACGGGTCAGCCTTAGGGGGGCAGCTTCGACCCAGAACTTTTCCAAAGACCCTCTCATACTAATAGCTTCTTTGAAATGTCGTGAAGATAGTGTATATGTAGATGGAGACATAAATGGTAAAAAGCATACGTTGTTGGTGGATACCGGAGCGACCAGAACCATTATACGCCCGACAGTTATAAACAGCCGAAAGAAACTGTTACCAACGAGGTTGCGACTTCGGACCGCTACAGGTGAAAATGCTAACATTCATGGAGAAATCCAGGTACAATTGGGAATTGGAGCAGAAAAGTTCGTCCATACTGTTATAGTTGCTGACATCGAAGAGGATGTTATATTAGGAATGGACGTAATGAATATGCATGGATTCCAATTGGATTTTAAGAATAAGGTAATCAAAGTTGGCAACGAGGAGGTATTTCTCCATCCACATAATGACAACACTGTGCAAGCAGCCATTACAGAAGATACAGTCGTGCCTGCGAGAAGCGAAACGATCATAGTAGCGCGACTACAGGGAATTGTAGACGAAGGGACACCTGTTATGATGGAGCCTTGGAACCACGACGATGAGGTTGGCCGTGGAATCATAATTGGAAAGGAATTGGTGACTTCGGCTAAAGAAATTCCTGTGAGACTTATCAATGTCAACGACTACCCAGTGACCATCAAGAAAGAGACAAAGGTAGGAACTTGTGTACCTGTGACATCCATAATTCGTCAGGCGACAACATCTGATAATTCCAACGACAAATTCGACCAAATGGTTGCAGTTGCAGGACAGTCTCTAAATCAGATGGAGAAAAGGAAATTAAGGGAATTTCTTCGGCAGTATCGTGATATTTTCGTACCGAAAGGAGGAAAGACGGGAAGAACTACCGTTGTTAAGCATAAAATTGATACTGGTAATGCTAAGCCAATTCGTCAAACAGCTCGACGATTACCACAGGCGAAGAGAGAGGAAGCTGAAACGATTGTTCAGGAAATGAAGAAAGACGGGGTGATAGAACCTTCTACGAGTCCATGGGTCTCTCCGGTGGTCCTGGTTAAGAAGAAAGACGGAACGACGAGGTTCTGTGTGGATTACCGTTTGCTGAACAACGTTACCAAGAAAGATAGTTATCCTCTGCCTCGGATCGATGACACATTGGACACATTGGCTGGAAGTAAATTGTTTTCTACTTTAGATTTGAAGTCTGGATACTGGCAGGTAGAAATGGACCCAGTCGATAAAGAAAAGACAGCCTTCACCACAGGATCTGGATTGTGGCAATTCAACGTTATGCCATTTGGACTTTGTAATGCTCCTGCGACATTTGAGAGGCTTATGGAAAATGTGTTGAGAGGGTTATCTTGGAAAACATGCCTGGTTTATTTAGATGACATAATCGTCTTGGGGGAGACATTCGAAGATCATTTGAGGAATTTAGAAAACGTTTTTAATCGACTTAAAGCTGCCCAATTGATGCTAAACCCCAAAAAGTGCCAGCTATTTCAAGGTAAAGTCAATTATCTGGGTCATATAGTCAGTAAAGAAGGAGTGGCCGTGGATAAGGGAAAAATCGATTCCATTAAGGAATGGCCAAAACCAACTGACAAACATCAAGTGAGAAGTTTTCTTGGACTATGTACTTACTACCGGAGGTTTATTAAGAAGTTTGCAGATATCGCTAAGCCATTAACGCGACTTACAGAGGAAGCAAGAGAATACCGCTGGGATATAGACTGCCAAAATGCCTTTGAAACGTTGAAAAAGCATTTAATAACAGCACCAATTTTGGGGTATCCACTGCCAGAAGGAGAGTTCATCTTAGATACGGATGCAAGTAACGTGGGAATTGGAGGAGTGCTGTCTCAGATTCAAGGAGGACAGGAACGAGTCCTCGGATATTTTAGTAAAGTCCTTTCAAAACCTGAGCGGAATTATTGCGTCACGAGAAGAGAACTTCTGGCAGTAGTGAAATCAGTAGAGCACTTCTATCAATACCTCTATGGAAGGAAGTTTTTAATCCGAACCGACCATGCCGCCCTTAAGTGGTTGATGCAGTTTAAGAATCCAGAGGGTCAGATAGCCAGGTGGATCGAACGACTCCAAGAATACGATTTTAAGATTGAGCACCGAGCCGGAGTTAGCCACAGAAACGCTGATTCTCTTTCCAGAAGGCCATGCCCAGCAGAGTGTCCTCACTGCAACAAAACGGAATCCAAGGAAGCAGCAGTGCTAAGAACGACGATTGTCAACGACGACTGGACGCCTACTAAGATAAGGGAAGAACAAGAGAGAGATCCAGTTATACAGAAAATCCGAAAATGGAAAGAGGAAAACCGTCGACCACCTTGGCAGGAAATATCAAACCTATGCTCAGTAGTTAAGACGTATTGGGCCCAGTGGGACTCATTTATCATCGAAGATGGCTTGCTCAAACGAGTCCTGGAAAATGATGACGGTTCAGAGAAAAGAAGACAGTTGGTGATCCCAAAGAGCAGAATAGCCGAAGTACTTCGTCAGTTACACGACAGTCCATCGGGAGGGCATTTTGGTGTAAGGAAAACCCTTCAGCGAATTCGGGAACGGTTTTATTGGATGAACAGTTCCGACGACGTAAAAGACTGGTGTAAGAAATGTACTATTTGTGCTACGAGTAACGGGCCTCACCGGAAAAGGAGAGCTCCTATGAGACAATATAATGTTGGAAGCCCGTTTGAAAGAATAGCTTTGGACATTGCAGGGCCATTTCCAGAAAGTGAAAATGGGGGCAAGTACATGTTGGTAGTAATGGATTACTTCACTAAGTGGGTCGAGATTTATGCACTTCCAGACCAGAAGGCCGCCACCGTTGCAGATAAGTTGATCCAAGAATATATCAGCCGATTTGGAGTGCCTTTGGAGATCCATAGTGACCAAGGCAGGAACTTTGAAAGTGATCTATTCCAAGGAATATGTGATAGACTAGGCATGAAGAAAACAAGAACTACCGCGTATCATCCGCAATCGGATGGTATGGTAGAACGAATGAATAGGACAGTTGGCAAGTATTTGACAAAGATGGTGTCCGATCATCAGCGAGACTGGGACCAATACCTTCCGTTCTTCACAATGGCCTACAGATCTGCTGTTAACGAATCAACGGGCCAGACACCAGCCAGAGTCCTATTCGGACGCGAAATGCGACTACCTTGTGATCTAGAATTTGGGTGTCGACCTGGAGAAGATGTAGCAGGTGAAGATTATGTGATCGAATTACGAAGAAGAATGGACGATGTACATGAGTTGGTCCGTTCCCACCTTCAGATCGCTAGCGACCGAATGAAGAAACGGTACGATACACAAGCCGAAAAGGGTTGCTTTAAGAAGAACGACAAAGTATGGCTGTATAATCCCAAGAAGCGAAAAGGTTGTTCTCCCAAATTGCAGCAGTTTTGGGAAGGTCCATACCTCATCATGGAGAAGATCAACGATGTCATCTACCGAATAAGCAAGATTCCGAGGGGAAAGCCGATGATAGTACACCATAACCGGCTGGCGTCTTTCGAAGGTGACCACGACGTAGATGAAGAAGTGGAAGTAAACCAAGTCCAAGACGTGTCTGACCTCACGTTTGAGGAATTCATGGGTGCCTATGGAGGTACCGGTAAAGCAAGACATGGTGTTACCACTGAAGAAAAGCAAGATCTACTCGCGCTCCCCGATGACTACTCGCTGGCCCTTACCATCCCAGCCAGTATCAAAGACGCACCAGGGTTGGCATCCGTCTTTCGAAGGAAGTTTGGTCGAGTTGCAGAACTTCAATGCCAGGTGCCAGCTCCCGGTAAAACCTTGAAACTCCAAGATGCATCACGTTACCTTTTCTACCTGGTAACAAAAGACACTGCCCGTGACCAACCTACCTACCGAGATGTGTGGGAAGCCTTACTTCAATTGAGAGAGCACGTACTAGAGTCCGACGTGCAAAAGTTAGCCATGCCAAAGTTGGAGTGCCGCCAATTAGATTGGAGGGTTATCCGAAATATGGTGGAGGAGATCTTTAAAGACACCGAAGTCCAGGTGTTAGTCTGTTGCAATCCGCATAGTTACTGGTGCGGAGAGAAAACCGTCCCTTGTCATTTTTATACAACTGGAAGTTGTAAAAGAGGGTCCAGTTGCCGATACCAGCATACAGTTCCGGTTTCAGTCCCGACAAGGTTCCAGGAGGAACCATCTTTTAAGAGGGGGGCAATGTTACGATAATTATCCTGGCCTAAAATAACCGTAAATATTATGACTAATGTGTTCTGTTTTTAGATTTTACGAGAGTATTCTATTAGCCGGCAGAAATTTACCTGAATGAACCTTCCAGAAACGGTCGAGCCGATGTAAAAATACCCGTTTGCCTTACCGTTATAATTTCACCGCTAATCGAGAAGGCTGTTCGATGATTCTAGCGTAAAGGCAATGGCATATATAAAGGACATTTTATTTGGAAGAGACAGTTAATTCTGAACCCGCGCTCGCGAATTTGTTACGTTCGCCTATAATAAATTATGTAGTAATTAGTGGTTAATAAACTTATATAAATTATCGTGCCTTTTAATAAATTAAAGTAGGAACAATATAATAAATTAGTAAGACATTATAAATTAAATAGACATTGAAAGAAAATCATAACACTACGTTAAATTTTTTTTGCATAATGATTTTTTCAGAGTGTTGAGTAGCAGACCTGGCGCCTCAACCCCCTATTCTTCGGAGTTCGTTAAGCAAAATCATTTCCAAATTCAATCTAGGGTGGTTACAGGTAAATCCCTCCAGGATACTGAAAGGGAAATGGCAGGTTTGGATATGGACTGAAGGTACGACAATAGTTTCCTCTGTACGGTATTAGGAGATAAACCAAAGCTTGCGTAAGCAGGAGCGCATCCCTGAAGTAGATCTGTCACCTATCGGGATAGTAGATAGAGTATCTATCCGCTACCTTATGCCAGAGCACAGATGGCCGAAAAGAATATTGGACTGGATCCGCTGGGTTAGATGGAAAACGTACATAGGAAATGCTGTAATTGATAGAGACCTCAGAGAAGATGACTGGAAGAACAGCGTTGGAGAACGAACACGGCTAACTCATAATGGAAAAAAGCCGAAGAAAAGGAACTATAACGTGCTTCATTTGGAATAAAGGATAAAGTTGTAGAACACAAAAATAATCATATCCTTTTGGCAAAATGCAAAAGTTTTCTTACAGCATGTTAAATATTTTACAGATCGATACGGAAAAGTTTCAGATCTACAAAGATTCGATACAACCGTTGTCCACTCTAGAAAGCATCATCCCCTAGTTGTTATATAGTGCACAGTGTAACAATAAAATAGGATGTAAACAATTCTTTGGCCAAGACGACTCCAATTGGCTGGTGTCTTCTAAATAACTCAGATGCGGATGTAGTTTCGAGTAGGGGCCATTGTGTTTATTTTTGTTCCCTGAAAGTTAATCTTTCAAAGTTAAGGAGGAAAATCCCAGTGGTTGGCTGTATACCATAGTTTAATCTTTCAACATCGACATTCTGTCGTTTCAATTTATAATTTTAAATATTTAATATGTAATCTAAACACATGCACTGTTTTGTGATGAGGTTATTTAGCAAGTACTTTTAAGTTCACACATTATGGTCTGGTAGGACCGAAACGGTTCTGAACAATTGTAATCCGTTTAGATTTTTAAAATATTAATGTTTTATTAAACATATACAAATTCCATTGGAAGTTTTTACTTCATTGTAAAGTTTTTTAACTACTATGGTCTACGACCAACCTATGGGAACGATTTTAAGGATGTATTTCTCGGCACTGCGAAATACAAAACGTCTCCACAGACGCTCAGAAAATTCGAAAACCAAATTGGCCCAATCGACATATCTCAGGTGCACAGGATGGCTAAAATAGCGCAAATCCTCGCGCATTATCAGTGAATGACAGGAAAGGTATGAGATCACGTCTATGCCCAGCCCTCAACAAAGCGTTTGATAATGTCGTCTACAGTTGCAGACGATACATCAGGAAGAAATAATTCCAGATCATGGCCTGTAAACCCCTAACACTATGTACAACTACAAAACATCTACACTTGTAGGCGAAAGCCAGCACTCTTTATCTACGTAGCATATTTTGACACATACTCCATATTATATGAATCTCCTATCTTTTTTCCTCACTTATTCATTCCAGAACTGGCCTAATACGTGCCTTGAGTTCCCCTGACCGCGTTTTTCATTACAAGGAATTTTTGCTCCGGAACAAAAAATATCTATACGCATATATGTAAGGGCTTTAAATAAAGCTCGAAAATAAAATTCTCGGCAAGATAAACAGTGGATTTATCTCACGTCAAAAAATTTATTAGGGTTGTGAGAAATACGAAGGGAAGAATTCTTGACGTCAGACAGGAGAGTTTGCCGTATGTTGGTTACCCACAAAAAGGATAAGAAGGCCGAAAAAGTGACGTTTGGGTTGAACTTTGAGGTATATGGGGAATTAATCAAGGAAATCGTTTTATTACAGAGAGCTGAGTCCAGTTTTTAGGATATTTAAGATTTTCCTTGTCGAACATGTCACACAATTTCTGTAATTTCTGTAATCTGTTGACAATAATCGATATTTTTTGAACTTTTGAACTCGAAATTAAATGAGAAATATAACTATAATATATGGTCCAGATAAAGCTCAAAATATCGCAAAACTTATGGACCAAATTGTGTAAATCCTATTTAATGCAGTTTGTTAGTCGTGTTCAAGATTTATTCTTGAAAAAATAGCGAAAATAATTCAGAATAGGAGCGAATGAAACTTTTATGCTGAGATGAAATACTTTAATTACTTAAGTTACAAGACGTAATGGTCCCTCTTCATAATCGGCGATTACAGACAAGCAAGGGCGAGCACGACTGTGTAGAGGGCGTACTCGGCTATACTTGCTCAACATTTTCTATGATCGCCTACAACCCGTGAGTTGTCGGTTTTTCGGAGACACATCAATGGGAATCACTTAATGCTTGTGGTTCGACATACTATTACGAACGGTTGTGTGGACGCTTGCAGGATATTGTGCCGATCATAGACGAATACACGATCAGCCATCATCGTCCTTAGTAGGAATAATATACAAGTACGTCTGCAATTAACCGTAAAAAACAAAAGTAGTCAATAAATTAGTCAACACTCACATTTTGACATAGTCATTGACCTCTGAAAGGGACACATGTTAAACCCAGAGAGAGGAATCGGTCATTGGCTTCCACAGCCCTGAAAACAGGAGGACTCTCCAGATGTAGGCGATAAAAAAAAAGGTACTTCTGCCCTCCTCGGCAAAAACATTGATAAAGGAGGTTGGCCTCGACATTGACAAAAAAGGATGGTCTGTTAAAATGAATTGCTAGTGGGACTCACATAATATGCGACTAAACAAAACTTTAAAAAACGAAAATATCAACGTCTCAATGCATATTGATTGTAGACTGTAGTTTATGTGAGATTAATACGAAAAGGGAACTTTTAAGTACACACTTACACGCATTCCAAGTGATAAAAATAATAATCTCTAGACAGAATTAACTGAAAATACAATCTCGTCAAAAGTTTTAAATTCAAGAGAAATTAACATGTCACAATATATCAAGTATTTTGACGGTAAATGTTGGCTATTTTTGTAATTTCTGATGAACTTGTTTGCCAGTACAACGGTACTTATCAATATCAATAAATTAAGCTATACTGGCGATAAGATATATCATTTTCATATTCGAATATCCTTTCTAGTTACATTAATGGATAATGCAGTACCATTTGAAGTAGCTCTTTGCGTCACTTTGTTAAACGTTTGTTCCTTAAAGATTCTATAGAACCATTGTAAAAACACTTAATTAAATCAGGCCTTGGAATGGGCCTTCCTTGCTACGTGCTTTAGTTGTTGTAGCATAACCCTGGCTTCTCAGACGTCGTCTGTTATAAGAACAATGTCATCGGCATATTGGAGATGATATTTAGTTTCTGCCCATCATTGTTGATACCCTTTGAACCCCACTCTAATTTTTCAAATGATATTTTAACAGCAATGGAGCAAGAACTATTTGTACATTTGTGGTGTACCTATTATATAACTGAATTTAAATGGAATGATATCCTGATTTCATAAAACATATTTTTATAGAAAATAAAAGTCTAAATCACGTTTAAACTCTTTTGTTTATTTATTCATGTGATATATAGCAGAATTATTTGTCCACAATTTAATAAAATTTAAAAGTTCTTTCATGATTTTTTCGATGGCTCTATATTGTAAATAATTTACACGAGATCTTTCTTTTTTTTTCTCAAAAATTTTTATTAGTTTTCATCATAAATCTTACTAGCTTGATTCTTTAGCGGAGTTGGCTTCCCTGATTAGTATTCTCCACATATTGACTTATTGGATCTTACAAACACTAATCCCCTTGACATAATAAGGCTGGAAGTGTTCCATTTGTTATTGTCTGGGGAGGAATTACTAAGTCGCTAGTCCGCGAACATCTTTGAGTTCAAGCTACTTATTCTTGCCAAGAAAAGAAATGGGCCTTGGCTCAAATTGTGTACTTTTGGATGATAGCACTAGTTCTCACCGAGCAGCAATTATGAATTTAGCTCTAGAAGAGCTCGCTAGTATTCGTATGGAATGGCCTTCTCGTTCACCAGATTTCAAATCGATCTAAATTTTATGATCGTCCCTAACTATCTCTTTAATATTCGTGATTCCCAGCCACGAACAATTAAAGAGCTTTCTGAAGTTTTAAGAGAAAAGTGAACAACTTTTTTGATATTGCTGATCTGCACAAATTTTGCTTTTTTTTTTATAAAGTCTGAGGTAGATAATTTTGGAAACACATTTTTTTTTTCAATTTTTCTATTTATGGTACAATGTTAAATTTCATTCATATTTTTTTTTGTTTTCACCCATTTTACAACCTTAAAATGTGAAAACCTTTAATTATCCATGTCTGTATGTCTGTCCGTAAACAGAACCCCTTCTTTATTAGAACAGATATAATGACAAATGAGATCTCAAATGAGAGCGTATAACTCAAATATGGTATTAAAGGTGAGAAATTTGACCTCGGAGTTCTTGTTTTCGAGTTTCAACCAGAAGTACTATTTTAAAGTCGCAGAAATAGTACATTTAATATATCGATCGACGCATATTAAAAACTCGAGCTCGAATATATTGTTCTGGTGTTGATGTCATTTTCGGTTAAAAAATTGCCACCGGAAGTTTGGCAAAAATGATTCAAAATTAGTGAAATCGTACATCAATCGACGAAAAGTTATACGAAGAGTTCAAATGTCGACTTCCGGTTCTACTTCCGGTCACGTTGAGCGAAAACCTAGGACTTACAAAGTCCAATTGCTTGTCTTGAAATTAATTTTGGAATCATTTTTTTAACGTTTTATTTTCAATGTTGAACTATTTACCTAATTAGTTTAATTAATTGATATAGAATTTAATTTAAAAAAACATTGATTGTCTCTTGTGTTTTGTTTTGAAAAATTCTTAATTATCCATTTCAAAAGATGCGCAGTGTATTTTCTCATTTTTGTTCATGCATTTGTACATAAATTTAATTAAAATATTTTTCTTTTTTTTTTCAGGTAAGCTAAATAGAACAATTTGGATGAATAATATAATTGAGCAAACAACTGTGGGTATGTACAGATTAACTTAATTATTTTTGATAATTTAAATTAATTTCCACAAGGAAACTAAGTTCCTGTAGCTGGCTGTAGTATACCATGTATCACAAAAATTTTTTTATTTAAAATCCTTTAAAAGGTATATAATTAAAATACCCAATCAGGCTATATCACAAAACGTTTTCGGAATCTGCATTTCATCATCAGTGTTTCAGGTGTACATGTTTTGAGCCACTAAATATTCGGGTAAAAACCCGTTAAATGTTGTTAGTTTAAATTTAGATTACATTATTCGATCTTTAATGTTAAGATCTTAACGTTACTAGTGGATTTGATAACATGGCAACGCACAACTCTTCATGAGGTTGCTGGTCCTGAGACAAAGTTTTACAAGTATCTACAAGGACTTGTTGATAGCAAGGGTTGCATCAGATACATAATTTATACCTCATTTTTTTCATACATGATTGAGAAAGTTTCCAAGTTTCTATTTCGTAAAACAGAACCGAAAACACATGGTGCTGGAGCATGATGCTGTTTTATTTCCACCAATTGCTAGTATTGGCTATTGACGTTGCATTGGCTTATCGTTCTTTGTCTTGTTCGTGGCATTTTTTAATTCTTCATAACATCGTTCGGTTCCAGAACATATGGTAGTTGTATTAGTTCGGTTATCTTAACCCTTTTCTTGTCAAACCGAAATAAAAATGTGAAAACTGTGTTTTCTTTCTATTAGTGCCTTGTAGAATTATTTAAAAATTTATAAAATAGATATTTCACCTTTAATTTATCGCTGAGTACCAAATTTGAATTTGTTACAAATATGTCACAATGCCAAGAATACCACAAGCCTTGTTATCACTGATGATCCATGCATTTTCTAAGGTTGGAAACGATTTCTCAAAACAAAGTTCAAATTTCTTATACCTGAGTTGATGGGAGTACTCCCGCGTTATAATACTCCACCCCCTAATTAAATTTTAGGACAACGATATCTTTCCCTCATTGACGCAGACATTGCCTGAGGACAGTGGTCTATCCCATCATAGCGCGAGTCGTCATCTACTTATGTCATTCTGTAGATTCTTTTTTAGGTACAGGTTCTTGTTCTTTATTAGATAATCTTCTTTTTGTGGGCACCCTTTGCTCCTTTCTTAGCGGTCCATGAGAAATCGATTTTATAAATATTTTCAGGCTCATGTACTTTGAGCTTGTACTGTCCATGGCATGGTGCCTATAATACAGCATCCAGGCAATAAATAAAATTGCATAAAAATATTACAGAAATAAGAAAAATCAAAAATCTAATTACTATGTAAATGGGCCACAATTCGTTCTCAAAATACAAACGATTTCCAAAGTGGAAATTGAAACGTCAATACACTTAATTTAACCTTTAATTGTGGCTTATTCCCATTCAAATAGTAATAACTTTAAAATGCCACAAGAAAATAGCTTTAGAACAATATCAAAAATCTACATTTGCAAAAAAACTTTACTCACCCTATAGGTGGTAATGTAACAAATTTGTTACAAATGTTTTACGAGGTTTTTTGATAGTTCAATAAACAAAAAAAAAACATAAAACGTACACTGTCTATTTATAGGATAATTGCATCATATAAAACAATCATCAAAACAAAAAAAAAAAAACATTATTTCTTATCAAAAATTATAAGTTTGTAAAAACAGTCGAGAACCTTTTCAAAAATGCAACAAGGACAGATGTTGTCAATTTTGAGTTATGAAAAATCGGTAATAATTAAGATTTAAGCCAACTATTTCCATCTAGCGGTAGTTTTATATTATTAGTACAAAAAAATGATTAACATAATGCCCTACAAGTCGCCTAGAACTCACCTAGGGCCTAAAATGAAAATGTTACATTTTTCTTACATTGTCAAGAAGAGGGTTAAAACGTTTCTACGTTTCAAGTATCTTTTTTGCTGTTCAATTTGTAATTAATTTGTAATTATATTTTTAAACGTAACACAGTGTATACAGCATGTTTTATATGACTTTCTTACGGAAATATCACAGAGTAGATGTATAATTTTTTTATTTTTTTCGAGACGAGTCGAAATATCGAGACGAGTAAGAATGGGATGGGCAGCGTTGGGCAAACTTTCTTACGTTCTAAAAAATCAAACAATCCCTCTATACTTACGAAGCAAGGTATATAACTCCTGTATAATACCGGTGCTCACCTACGGAGCACAGACATGGACATTTACACAGGCTAATTTGGATAGGATAAGGAAGGCACAAAGAGCGATGGAGAGACAAATGTTGGGTATATCACTTAAAGATAGAAAACGTAACGAATGGATCAGAACCAGAACAAAGACAGT
This sequence comes from Diabrotica undecimpunctata, assembly GCF_040954645.1. Lineage (NCBI taxonomy): Eukaryota > Metazoa > Arthropoda > Insecta > Coleoptera > Chrysomelidae > Diabrotica > Diabrotica undecimpunctata. The sequence continues at coordinate 44,886,339 of NC_092803.1, read as the reverse complement.
AGACGCGATGGAACAAGCAGCAAAACTGAAATGGAAATGGGCTGGACACAATGAACGTCTCCAAGACGGACGATGAGATACAATGCAAAGAGATCAAGAGGCAGACCACAGATGAGGTGGAAAGATGATATCAGGAAACAAGGAGGTCCCACATGGCAGAGAACAGCTCAAGATAGGGAAAGATGGAGAGAACTGGGGGAGACCTACATCCAACAATGGAAGGATAGAGAATAGGTTAAAAAAAAAAGATGTATAATATGAAACATATTTTATTTCAGTCCATTATGCGATAATATTTTAGAAATTTTGTTAAAATAAAAAGAACATTTTACACAAAAGAGTTTATATCATGTTTCCATTTCTTGGATATTTAGCAATTTCCTTTCTTAAATGACATTTTGGCGGATTTTGTTTGGCTAAATAATACCGTTGGCCTTAATAAAAACTAAGTACATATATTCTTTAAGATTTTATGACTAATTTATTGCATAGACCAAGATTAGTATCAAAACATCAATTGATTTTTTGTTAGAAAATCGTTTGTATAATTCAGAAACAATCCTAACTATAGATGCAATACACACACTTCGACCGATACCGATATTTAAAATTACTTTTAAAAGTTTGCAAATCCTCCTCCATAATTTTTAACTGATATTTACATCCAAAAGTTTTGTTTAAAACTCTGCGATGTTTTATAAATTAAAAAAAAGTCTGGCTAATTGGTTTATGCCAAAGCCATTTAAAAAAAAATGAAGTAAAATAAACAAATAAAAAATCCGAGAGCTTTGAAAGAGCAAATATACTGAACTAAAAAAAAATTATATTAGTTGGGCTTGTGGGTCCCATATATTTTCAGAAAGTGTTGTGGCATTCGACGTGTTAATACTCTCTGAGAACTAAGAATCTTGCAGATATTCCGTCATTCTCAAACACAATTTCATAATGAATTCCTCGCCTCGAACAAATTTACAATACTCGAGTAAACACAATATGACGTATTTGCTCATGGTGAATGAAGAGTGTTTTATCGCCAACATAACCTCACTCTTTACTATATTAACATCACGAACTAATTCGTCATATTGTTTAACCAGGTGGTTGAAATTGTTCACTAAGTTCGAGCAAACAAAAACAAAAAGGGTGCTGTTATGAAGTGTTTGCAATGTGAATAAAAATAACAGAGGTCATCCAGTTGTACATAAAGCTTTTTAAAAAAATGAATGTATTGTGTGGTGATATTATTTTTTAAGTACTTTAATTGAAGAGAATTGTTTTTGTCGTTGTGTCAAAAATGTACATAGTAGTAAATAAAGGTTTATTTAGGTCGTTAGATGAAACTTGTATGAACAATATTACTGTTTGGTTATGTTCCCAATGTATTCGTAAACACCAAAGGATTGTTTGTTTATATGGCAGTTTATAATAATTGTGTTTTTAAAAATTACGTTACAATCAAAACAATATTTTTGTGTAAAAGTTACTTTACGGCAGCGCAATTCAATTATTATTGAGCAATATTTTTATACTTTTAATCATAAAATGTATTTTATATAAACAAAAATCATTCAACTTCAAATTCAATTAAATATTGCAGCGATTTTAGAGCATGTTTTAATTTCCGAAATGTAGTACTAGAAAGAATTGCGTAATAATTAAATATATATATATATATATATATAAAGTATATATATATATATATATATATATATATATATATATATATATATATATATATATATATATATATATATCGCTGTCCCAGTTAGTAAGTGAGAAATTTTTAAAATGTCAACTATTTGTCAAACTATTATATAACAGTAAATACATTTAGTTTTAAAACTACTACAACACACTAAAATACATAAGAAAACATTTTAATACAAAATTATATTCTAAATTTTAAACTTACCTCTATTTAGAGCATTAATAGTAAAAACGTCCCGCCATTATTTTTTGTTCAGAATAATCTATCTTATATGAAAGCTTATCACCTTTCTACAGACTATTTAGTTGTTTTGGCATAGCACAATCACAATACAGAACAATAATTAGTTTTTAAAGCGGTTAATCTAAATTTAATATGTATTTATAAATACAATTTATTAATATATAATATATTATGATCAAATTGTGTAAGAAATCAAAACATAAACAAAATTCTTACTCTAAAAAAGCGGCAACACTTTAAACAATTTTGCCACACGCTGAACTGTCAAAAAATTTGAAGTATTCCCATATCAGTTGCGTACAATTGTCTAATATATTTAATTAAAATTATTATTTTATGGAATATTAGACTTAAAGAGTTATTTCATAAAATTTATAATATTAATAATAACAAATGTTTTTGGTTATTTAATCAATATAATTCTAAAATTCTTAGTATAATGATGATTACATTTTTCTGATTATTATACGATGTTGACGCCTATGAAAGATCGAGTAGTTCCGTATGGGTTTCGTATTATTAGCTGTGTTAGAAAAATTTGAACTCTAAGGTTGACGTTCTGGAAATTTTAAATATAAGTGACGTCACTTTATATAAATTGTGACGTGCACGCATTTTTATATGAAAAATACTATAGTTGTGCTTCGATAGGTCGAGTGTGTGCTTGTACATACGGTGCTACATTGACGCAATTGCATTTTATGTTATTGTTTCTCTAAGGTTTTTTCACAAATACGCGAAAACTTTGACGTAACTGTATTCTATGTCATTTTTCATCTGGATTTCTCCTTATTGTGGGGCAACATTGACATAAGTGTATTTTATGTAAGTAAAATATACACCAAGATCCCCAAATACCAACACTTGGTAATGCTCTCTTCTGTATCTGTAGAGTAGGGAGGGCGAGTTAAGTTTCACAGCACTTAGGCCACAATTGACCCATTGTGCATCCTCCCAGGGAGCTGTCACCCTTAGCTCATTGTCCATCCTGCCATTTCTAGGAAGGTGGACAAGTCACCAGGAGACATCTCTCTTATGTGGGCAGGTGTGGGCCAGGACTCGCCGAACGCGTACTCTCGTATTAACAATAACTCTGGACATTCACATGGGACATGCTCTACAGTTTCGTCTTCTCGTTCACACTTCCTACATAGAGGTGTGTCTGCTAGCCCCAGTGTATGGAAGTGTTTGCTTAGTTGACAATGACCAGTTAAAAAACCAACTGCCAAACGTAGGTTTTTCCTGGTCATTCCCAAGTACTTCTTAGATGTTGACTTAACTATAGCTATATAACACTAGATACTTAGTGTTACCCTGGCAAGTTCACATCCTTTCCCTTCTTCCCATCTTTTTACGGTTTGCGTATGAGAGTGACATTTGACAATTTCCGCGATTGTTGTAGTTGACCAACCAAAAAGATCCACAGGTCCTAAGAGTCTTAGGCCTGCCGCCTTCCTAGCTAATTGGTCAGCAATGCGGTTGCCTTTATTCCTATTGTGTCCTTTAACCCACCTCAGGATGATGGTATTACCATCCGAAGCTTGAGTTAGTGACTCTCCATTACTAAACCTGATGTGACACGTGGTCTATTCAAGGTTAGTAGCGCTTGTCTGCTATCTGTGCAGATCATTATAGTTTTATCTGCTATACCTTTTTGGGTTATCTCTTTTGCGGCTATGGAATACCCCACTTTATTCTTAGGTTCAATGATCTGGAGTATATCCCGCATCCTGAGCCTTCTTTCATTTTGGAGCCATCGGTGTATATGCAATAGGCATTTGCCACGTTTGTCTCCATATACTGTCCTGTTTCAATTTTGTAGGGTTTGTTAAAGACAAACTTTGGTTCAATTGAGTCACAGCCTGCCTGTAGGAGTGGTAACGCATCCAACTCTCCTCGCCAGAAACGAGTTCTCAATTGTCCCATTCCTACATCAGGGTTTGCACCAGCTGAGCGCAGTCGCATCATTGTCACTAGCGCCACCTCTTTGACATATATCTCTAGAGGCGTGATGCCAATGATCAACTCCATTGCAGCAGTTGGTGTTGTTTTCATGGCACCTGCTATATTTATGCAAGCCATCCGCTGAATATGGTTTAGTTTGTTAATCGCTGTTGCCTGTAGCACTTTTGGTACCCAAGCAATAGCTCCGTAAGTTAGCATTGGCCTAATGACAGCGGTGTAGACACAGGCGATCACCCTGGGCGTGAGGCCCCAGGTGCGTCCGACCGTTCGTCGACACTGCTCATAGGCAGTATATGCTCTTTTAGCTCTACCATCTAAGTGTGAGTTCCATGTTAACTTCTTGTCAAGGGTAATACCAAGGTACTTCACCTCGTCAGAAAATGGCAAAGAAAGAGCACCTAATGCTCTCTTAGTCAAAAAGGGAAAAAAGACAAAGGAATGTGGATAATCGGTTGAAAGAAAAGAGGAAAAGACTAAAGAATTCTGTACAGAGGTATACTTCTAGAACAGGAAAACCTGTAGCTGCTAAAAAAATGGGACCTGTGTGTACCGACAAATGCCGTTTGAAATGTCCAAATAGGGTATCTGAAAAGCTGAGAGAGACACAGTTTATAGAGTATTGAGCATTACGGTCCTTGCAAAGACAGCTAGATATTTTGGCTTCTTGTATTCAGCCACTTGAGTTGAGCTACCGACGTATTTTCACATCACAAACCACTCCCAGAAATACAAATTGTGCATTTTTCATTACAGGAAGGTTTCTCATTAATACTTTTAAAATAACTGAAAGAGCTATTTACCCTCTAATTAAAGCAGTTTTAAGTGAAAAAACTACTATTATACCAGAAGATAAACGTGGGAAGCATGAGAGTCACAAGAAAATAAGTGACAAAATTTTGAATTCTGTTCATAGCCATATAAATTCAATTTCACAAATTGAAAGTCACTATCTTCGAAGTGATTCTTCAAGGCAATGCATAGACGGTGGTTTAATTATTGCGGAACTTCACAGGAACTATATAAAGGAACGAAAATAAGCAAAAGAAGAAGAGTCAGCAACCTACGATTGTTATTCTCGTATTTTCAACAGCGAATTTAATATAGAGTTTTTTATCCCGAAGAAAGATCTTTGTGACCAGTGCGAATCTTTTAAAAAATACCGGAGCAGAAGAAAAAGAAAATATGCAAGCAACCATTGAAAGTCATTTAGAGGAAAAGTATCTAAGTCGTAAAGAAAAAACTAACGATAAACTGAAAACAAAAAATTCTGATAACAATATACATCTGGCTACTTATGATTTACAAGCAGTGTTACCTGTATCAATAGGACAACGTTCTGCATTTTTTTACAAATCTCGCTTAAACTGTTATTTATAACTTTACAGTAGTAGAAGTAAAGGCGAAAAAAGACCAAGTCTCCGAAACAGATAGCACTTGTGAAAGTGATAAAGCTAGCTGTTACTTTTGGAATGAAATGATGGGGAATAGAGGGCCAATTGAAATCGGATCTTGCTTTTGTTACTATCTAAAAGAATTGTCAATAACCAGCCCAGGAGTTGATGTGATTTTTTATTCCGATAACTGTGGAGGCCAACAAAAAAATAAATTTCTAATAGCCATGTATTCACATAAATGCCAGCTGCGTAGGGCTTACTCTTCAAAAATTCCTTTAGGTGATAACAGACTAAAAGATTTGAAACAGTTACCAGAGAACTACGAACACACTGTGTTCGTAGTTCTCTGCAGTTACTTTCAAAACATATAATTCCTGGATTTTGTAAAGCCTTTTACGATTAAATTTTTCGTTGATACTTTTTTTCCAATTTCAATTTTATTTTTAAGTTCCTTATTATTAAAATTATTTGCTTTTACTACAATTTTAGATTTGTTTAATAAACTTTTTGAATGACTTTTTGTGCTTATTTTGATTCCACCTTTCAAAACTAGCTCGGTAACCAAAAATTTTACAAAATGAGTATGTCTGTTGAAATTTTATCTTTAAAACTAAATTCTAAATTCGTAATTTTTCATCCCTAAATTTGATCTCCAATTGCAATTACGTCATTGTTGCCTGTTATTTTGTGGCAACAATGACGTAATTGCAATTGGGGATCAAATTTAGGGATGAAAAATTAAGAATTCATTTCGAATGTGTAATGCAGTTACAGTATATCACGGTGGCTAAGTATAACTGCAATACTAATCCAGTAACTTCATTGTGCTTAAATTCTTGAAGCGGTTCTTCCCGAGAACTTAGTAATTTTTATTTATTTATTTTCAAGAGCTCAAATAAAAAACATTATAAGAAAATTTTTTTTATCTAATAAATGTTTTTCCCCTTTTTGAATTTTTAAAAAAATTATTTGAAAGAATTAAAAATAATTTAAAAAAAATGAATTTAAATAAATTATAAATAAATTAGAATAGCAACCAATAGAAAAGTACAAATAACCTGTTCCAGAAATGAACATATTGTTTTTAAAATATAAAATAAAAATGTAATTTTTTAGACTTTTCTTAGTGTAGAATAAGTAAAATAGTAACTTTATTTAGTTTGCTCGGGACACCCGACTCATTGGCGCCTCAACCTCTTAAATAGTTTTCACACCTAAATAAAAGAGGAGTAATCTTAACTTTTACGCATCAAGTAGTATTATCAGTTCAGTTCATTCTGACACATCGCCCTTGAGGCATGTGCATTTTTAAAACACTCTCAATTCATGTATAAAATATTTCTCTACGCCGAAATCGGTTTTTTATACATACGGTTTTCTCTTTCACGTGTTATAAAGAAAGAATTTTTTGACATTGTATAGTACTGTGATGATTTTATTTCAATGTCTATTTAATTTATAATGTCTTGTTCTTATCTTAATTCATTAAAAAGCACAATAACTGATATTAATTTATTTATCACTAAATATACAGAATTTATTAAAAAGCGAACGTAACATTTTATCGCGAGCGCGTCTTCAGAATTAACTGTTTTTCCATTCTCCAAAAAGTCCTGTTATATATTCACTACTGTTAGACTAGAAATCGTCTACGGCCTTCTAGACAGAGCGGCGAATTGTTCTCAGAACCGGTATGGTTAAATCGGCTTGTCTCCAGAAGGTTCGAATTGTTGTTTTTATTACAAAGGGGGACCCATCGTGTGTCAGGTAGGCATTACCTAAAAAATACGTGAATGAATGAAAATATTAGTAATAAATATATTTACGGTTTTGGGTCAGAATTTATCGTAACATTGCCCCCCTCTTAAAAGATTGTTCCTCCTGGAACCCTGTCGGGACTGGAACCGGAACGGTATGCTGGTATCGGCAACTGGACCCTCTTTTACAACTTCCAGTTGTATAAAAATGACAAGGGACGGTTTTCTCTCCGCACCAGTAACTATGCGGATTGCAACAGACTAACACCTGGACTTCGGTGTCTTTAAAGATCTCTTCCACCATATTTCGGATAACCCTCCAATCTAATTGGCGGCACTCCAACTTTGGCATGGCTAACTTTTGCACGTCGAACTCCAGTACGTGCTCTCTCAAATGTCGCAGGAGCATTACAAAGTCCAAATGGCATAACGTTGAATTGCCACAATCCAGATCCTGTGGTGAAGGCTGTCTTTTCTTTATCTACTGTTTCCATTTCTACCTGCCAGTATCCAGACTTCAAATCTAAAGTAGAAAACAATTTACTTCCAGCCAATGTGTCATCGATCCGAGGCAGAGGATAACTATCTTTCTTGGTAACGTTGTTCAGCAAACGGTAATCCACACAGAACCTCGTCGTTCCGTCTTTCTTCTTAACCAGGACCACCGGAGAGACCCATGGGCTCGTAGAAGGTTCTATCACCCCGTCTTTCTTCATTTCCTGAACAATCGTTTCAGCTTCCTCTCTTTTCGCCTGTGGTAATCGTCGAGCTGTTCGACGAATTGGCTTAGCATTACCAGTATCAATTTTATGCTTAACAACGGTAGTTCTTCCCGTCTTTCCTCCTTTCGGTACGAAAATATCACGATACTGCCGAAGAAATTCCCTTAATTTCCTTTTTTCCATCTGATTTAGAGACTGTCCTGCAACTGCAACCATTTGGTCGAATTTGTCGTTGGAATTATCAGATGTTGTCGCCTGACGGATTATGGATGTCACAGGTACACAAGTTCCTACTTTTGTCTCTTTCTTTATGGTCACTGGGTAGTCGTTGACATTGATAAGTCTCACAGGAATTTCCTTAGCCGAAGTCACCAATTCCTTTCCAATTATGATTCCACGGCCAACCTCATCGTCGTGGTTCCAAGGCTCCATCATAACAGGTCTCCCTTCGTCCACAAATCCCTGTAGCCGCGCTACTATGATCGTTTCACTTCTCGCAGGCACGACTGTATCTTCTTTAATGGCTGCTTGCACAGTGTTGTCATTATGTGGATGGAGAAATACTTCCTCGTTGCCAACTTTGATTACCTTATTCTTAAAATCCAATTGGAATCCATGCATATTCATTACGTCCATTCCTAATATAACATCCTCTTCGATGTCAGCAACTATAACAGTATGGACAAACTTTTCTGCTCCAATTCCCAATTGTACCTGGATTTCTCCATGAATGTTGGCATTTTCACCTGTAGCGGTCCGAAGTCGCAACCTCGTTGGTAACAGTTTCTTTCGGCTGTTTATAACTGTCGGGCGTATAATGGTTCTGGTCGCTCCGGTATCCACCAACAACGTATGCTTTTTACCATTTATGTCTCCATCTACATATACACTATCTTCACGACATTTCAAAGAAGCTATTAGTATGAGAGGGTCTTTGGAAAAGTTCTGGGTCGAAGCTGCCCCCCTAAGGCTGACCCGTTCTAGTTTTCCTGATGGTGAGTTTCTTGATTTGCGTCGTACCTAGGGTGTTTACAGGAGCTTCGTACGTGTCCTATTTCGCCACAATTCCAGCATCTGATGGTCTTCGTTTTCTTATATGTCATGCTTTTCATCATATTAACGAGCTGGTCCAGTTTATCTTCATCTCCTTCCTATTTTACCGTCCTAACTTTACTGTACCCGCCAGAGGCCTGCGTAGCTGACTCGTATTCGAGGGCGGCGGATAGGACATCAACCAGCGTCTTGTGACGAGCTAATCGTAGTGTTCTCTGCATTTCATGATCACGAAGACCATCAATAAACGTTTGAACGGCCAACTTTTCCATCATGTCTTCGGGAGCTGTTGGATAAGCATATCGTACTAATCTGGCAATATCTACCTCATATTCTTGAAGAGCCTCCTCTTTCTTCTGTCTACGATTTTTAAGCTGTGACTGATATACATGCTCCAAATGTTCGTGGCCATATCGCATATTTAGCCTCTTCTTGAGTTGTTCGAAATCATCGGTCTCCTCTACGGCTATGGTCTGCAGCACATCTAAGGCATCTCCTCGAAGAGCGATAGTCAGGTTTACAGCCTTTTCTTTTTCAGACCATCCATTTGCTCTTGCGGCTGATTCGAACTGTGTCATGTAGTTGTTCCATGATGATTTTCCGTCGAAAGTTGGGACTTTAACATGAATAGAACCTCCACTTCCTTCAAATTTCGGCCGTGTCTCCAACTTACATTTCGTCTCGTCTTCTTTTATCTCCACTGTACTCGGATTGTTACCTCTCTCTGCTGTCCCTGTTTCCTCCATCTTCTTTTCCATCTCTTTCCATATCTTTTCTTCGAAGGCCAACATATCGGCAGCAACTTGGTTTTTTAACGAAGATATTCTATCGTCCAGGGCAGACATCTCAGAAGTGACTTTAGAGATTTCCGAAGAGATGTTAGCAGAGACTTTGCTTTCCAGCGAAGAAATCTCGTTAGAAACTTTGTCTTCCAACGAAGCGATGTCGCCGGAAACTTTGGCTACATCACCAGAAACTTTGGCTACATCAGAAGAAACTTTCGAAATATCGTCAGAAACTTTGTTCTCTAATGATGCGATGTAAAGCGTTCTTTAGTCGTTGGACTAACTCAGCCTTTTTTCTGGTAGAAGCTAATTCTCTGTCTTCAAGATGTCTTCTTAAATTAGTCACTGTCAGCTCATAAATCGTAGCCATTTTCACAATTTATTTTATATTCACTTGTATTATTATTATAAGTCTAATTTATGTTCGATCTCACTTCTTACACCACTGTGATGATTTTATTTCAATGTCTATTTAATTTATAATGTCTTGTTCTTATCTTAATTCATTAAAAAGCACAATAACTGATATTAATTTATTTATCACTAAATATACAGAATTTATTAAAAAGCGAACGTAACATTTTATCGCGAGCGCGTCTTCAGAATTAACTGTTTTTCCATTATCCAAAAAGTCCTGTTATATATTCACTACTGTTAGACTAGAAATCGTCTACGGCCTTCTAGACAGAGCGGCGAATTGTTCTCAGAACCGGTATGGTTAAATCGGCTTGTCTCCAGAAGGTTCGAATTGTTGTTTTTATTACAAAGGGGGACCCATCGTGTGTCAGGTAGGCATTACCTAAAAAATACGTGAATGAATGAAAATATTAGTAATAAATATATTTACGGTTTTGGGTCAGAATTTATCGTAACAGTACACTACGGCCGCGTTGGGCCTCTCTACTTTAAAAATATTTAATTATAAGTCGATAAACTTAAAGTGATTTTATTTCTCTGGAGCTATATTTGCTCACATTAACAATCCTTATCCTTCAACGGTCACTGAAGAACCAAACCTATGGAGATACATCCATACAAAAGTCCTTTGAAGTAAGGCTTGGAATCAAAAGATTTGCAACCCTCGAGTGTGGGTAGCCAATTATAAGGCTCCCCTTCATAACCCTTAATGCCAACTTGGAGAGAAAGTTAGTTTGTAGATTAATTTGTTTTTGACAATTATATTACCAACATGAAAATTTTCTTAAAAAATTTTTAATAAGAAAAAAGATGATTTATTTATTATTCACAGATACCCAAAAACATGTAATGAGTATATGGAAAATAAAAATACAAATGTGATGGTTGGTGGTTTTATGAATGCAATATAAAGAAAGAAAGAATTATTAGCAAAATTTAGCTAATTCCCGCTGATATTTGACGAGTTCCAACTTTTTTTATTTTCTACGCACTTTATAAATGCATTTTCCCTTTCCATAAAATGCAATTTTCATGTCCCGGAACCCGGAATATGATATTGTTTCACAAACTTACCTAACACTTTCCCGGATCGAATGCAAAATTTGTATAGCGATCATCTTACTGCGGAAAATTGGTAGTTCAGAGCTTTTTGGTGCTTCATTGCCTCGCCTAATGTTACTTCTCCTTCAATTTTTGTGTTAAAATCACCCATAATAAATGTGATTTCGCTTGTTTTCATTGTACGAATTACTGAATTCAGCTGTTGATAGAAATTTTCAATTACAGTTTGCTTTTTATCAGCTGTAGGGGCATATATTTGCATAATGTTGATATAATAAATAATATAATTACTAATTATAACAAATAATAGGAGTGATTTCTAGACGTAAATGTATCATTAGGATCCGTGCTGATGTCGCTGTAAAATCAAGAACCCACATATTTGTACTGCTGTCCAGGGCATTGCCACTCCATAAAAATTTGTTTTCTCATGGCTACCCGAGTAATATATCGTGTTATGCATTTTCCTGATCCTTGCTAACGTATGTCACCAATTTGCAATATATTTAGTTTGAATATTTTAAGGTTTTAGTATTTTACATAATCTAATTTTCCTGCTGCATACAGACTCCTGTATATGCATGTTTTATTGACTATCGAAAAGCATTTGACTGCGTTAACCATCAAAAGATGATCGAAATTCTGAGAACAACTGGAGTTGACGAACAAGACTTGCGAATTATCTCAGAACTATACTCGCACCAAACGGCAACAATTGAAATAGAGCACAGATATGCTGATGATACCGTGTTAATAGCAAGCAACGCACAAGAACTACAAAATATAATAAATGCGGTAGTTCACCACAGCGAAATGTTCGGTTTACATCTAAACGTTTCCAAAACTAAAACTTTAGTATTTTCAAAGACACCAATAAACGTACAGGTGTATGCCAAGGGTCAAATAATAGAACAGGTAAATTCCATAAAATATTTGGGAACAAATATCAATAGTCAGTGTAATCCAAAAAAAGAAATCCTATCAAGGATCGAACAAGCAAGGAAAACATTCATGAGCATTAAAACATTTTTTACAAGATCAGACCTTAGTCTACAGCTTAGAATCCGAATGATCAGATGTTACGTTTTTTCTGTCTTACTGTATGGTTGCGAAAGTTGGACAATGGACTCTGAAATAGAAAAAAGAATAGATGCCTTTGAGATGTATATATACAGACGAATGTTGAGGATTCCATGGGTACAAAGAGTTACTAATGTTGAGGTACTTCGTCGCATGTGTAAACAAAAAGAATTGCTAAGAATAATCAAAGAGAGGAAAATGCAATACTTGGGTCATGTGCTGAGAGGCGAAAGATATGAATTACTTCAAGTTATACTGGAAGGAAAAGTACAGGGCAAAAAATCAGTAGGAAGACGCCAGAGCTCGTGGCTGAAAGACCTGAGGAGATGGTTCGACCGCTCATCCGCAGAGATCTTTCGCGCAGCAGTTTCCAAAACTACAATTGCCATTTGGATCGCCAACCTTCGAAAGGAGGCGGCGCAATGAAAAGAAGATACAGACTCCTAACGTTCCCTGTACTCGTACTCTTATATTTCTTATTTAATTGTGGATCACTGGATGGATATATTTGTTCACAGGAATTTAGCTTGGTAACGAGCTGAGAGGTTTCGTATTTTATTTGTTTTCATCTTCCCCTTCTGGATCTTGTGTTTCGATCACCATGATCAGTAATTTGTTGATTTTCGTTTATCTAAGCCATAATGATATACCAATTAATTCGGGTGGTTTCCCCTAGCCTTCCGCAAGATATGAGTATTTATTAATAGATAATAGATCTTTCGCTTCCTACTTGCCTTATGAAAACAATATTTTCGCCATTTTCTATTAATAGGATTATACTGTCAGGGGGTGAGGTTGAAAATTGAATAGGAAAGAGTATAAGTTGCGCATCACTATTCAATCAACACCCCTTGATTGAAACTATAATTCACATTTTAATAGCGATTAGAAAAGTATATTTATTGTCTCGTAAACAAGGTTTAGCTGTTTTCACTTACTTTATTGTCTACAGATTTTGGTTATTATAATTCTTCGTGGAGATTTTTTTATGAAATATATTGTATAGTAAACATGACAAACCTTCGCTTCGCATTTATGTTTGCCTTATTATATATTACTTTTAAAAAGAGTATCCCTTTCCGGACATCCTTTTATCCGGACTCTCAAGAATTTAATAATTCCTTTTATATATAAAATTTAAGACCATATCCCGCTATCTCGTATTTCATCCCGTTCTTGCATGTGTTAGAAAACCCTCGAACCTGTCAGCAAAACACCGCACGACAACAAGATCCCAACCCTAAGCAAGCCATCTGCAGGCCTGACCGGTTAATATATATCGGCCTTCCTTGGGGATACCGTGGATCCGGGAGTTGCCAGGTGGTTCGTGAGTGAAATTCAAAGTTCAGCATAGCTACATGCTTCGGCGTGAAATATAAGGGTTGTGAAGTATTCACTTGAATTAAAAATTGTTCGTTTGTAATGAATTATTATATGCCTGCTTTTCGTTTCGGCTAGTTTTTTTCACGCTTGTCAGATATAGACCGAGTAACAGTTTCTTAAAGAATTTATCGTTCTATTCTCAACATTTTGAAATTTTTGTAAAGACGCCCAACCAGGGAAAGGTTATTATAATTTATACTGACATCTGAAAAGGAAAAGATATATTTAATGGGGGAAGTAAAAGTTTCTTATCTACCTTTTCTCTCTCTTTGATATGTACTCGACCAACATCTCGTCGAATTTTATTAATTAGACAGAGGTATACACGTATTTCATAAGTAGGCATAGTATTCGAGTAACGATAACATTGTGTGTTAAATAATCAATAAATTGAGAATTCTAACACATGACTTTAAATAATACAGAAGGTTTTACATATAGTACCATTACTTCAAGCACGTCAAATACACGGACCATTGAGCATTTCCCGCGACCCGAATCAATTTTAAAAACAGCAAGATGATCGTGCGGCTTGTGAGCGTTTTAGAAACAGTAGTCGAAAACGCGAAACGCTGCAACAAATCACGCGCATATACACACGTATCACGACAATAGGTACGATCTTTCTCGACTGTAATCGGCCGCTCCAGTCTCCGATGCCGGCTGCATCGTGTTCCACGGTTTAATCGATGTGTTGTTATAAAAAGTAAAGTTTTGAACATGTCTATTTTAAAACCAAAGTATCCAAAATATGTATTCCAAAAAAGAGTGTGGCCTAAGAACACATAGAAATTTTAGAGATTCAAATTAAATTTAATTCACTTAGTTGGCGTCGCTGACCCAGTTGTGTTGCTATAATGTAGTAGTGACCCTACCTGGGTCAACTGTATAAGTTTCAATTTATATGATAAATTAAAAAGTACAATCCGTCTTTCTTTTGGAAAAGTGAATGTGGTAAATTAGTTGGGCTAATACAGCGGACACCACATGCGATCCTGTCTATAAAGAATAAGAATCATCTGAAAGTAAAAAAGGAAAATAAAAGAGAAAAAATCAAAATAAGAAAAAAGAAGAACAAATATTCATGAATCAGGCTGGCAACAGTGGAGGTAACACGACTCATCCGTGTACAGGAAAGGTACATCAATTTCGGAGATACTAGTAACAGCAGCGCTAGCCATTATCTGCGTCGCATCGATGTTATACAAAAGATGGAAAAAGCAGCTGAGACAGCAAGTTCGCCAGGAAATCTCCAAATCAACGGAACTACTTATATTAAGCTTGACGCTCCATATCCAAGAGCCAATTTATACATTTAATTCTGTAATTTGCACGGAAATCGAAATTTTTGATATATATTTTATATAATATATTTTTCACGACATTGATATATTACTTTTAAATTGTAGTATTTCAAATATTCGGGTGCGAAAAATAATACCATATTATAATATTGTTCTGAAGCTATTTTCTTGAGGCAACGTAATTTACTACTTTTTTGGGCAACGTAATGTACAATTACTACTTTGAATGGGAATAAGCCACAATTTAAGCTTATTTTTGACGTTTCGACTTTGGGAAATCGTACTCAAAAAAATATTCTCAAAAGGATTTCCGAAGTGAAAATCAAAACGTCAAAAATAAACTTATTTTAAATTTAAATTGTGGCTTATTCCCATTAAAAGTAGTAAGATTGAATCATGTTATAACTTATATATTTTTTATCGAAATACAAAATTCTTTCAAAAAGTTTAAAATAAAGAAAAAAAATATACATAATATAAGTGTTGTTGCGTTCTGCACATACGATGATCTCAATATAACAATTGGGGTCATCAGAAAGGGAAGAGAAGATATTATGTTAAATCTAGAACTCGCTGGTTTATCCCTTTCGAATTGGATATGTATATTCCTATAGAAATAATAAGCAAGACGATCGTATGAAATTCTATTTAAAAATAAGTAAAATCAATAAACAAAATAAATTTAATTACAACAAATCCTTTATATCTGCACATTAAAATACGCATGACAAATGCGTTAAGAAAGGTGAATGAATTAACGTAAAAACACAGCTGTTTGGAACTAAATATGATACCATGGATATCTATCTTCTTCTTCTGCTAGTGCCTATCCTCTATGGATGTTGGCTACCACAATGGCCCATCGTATTTTATTAGCAGCTGTTCGAAATAGGTCTGTGGTGGTCATACCTGTCTACTGTGTCAAATTCTTAGCTAGGATATTCGGCGGCGTCCTGGTCCTCTATTTCCTTCTATTTTCCCTTCGAATATCAATAGTAGGATTCTGTATTTATTTTCATTTCTCACTATATGTCCGAAGTATGCTAGTTTTTTTTCTTTGGATATCTATATATCACACAAACCGCTTATCTCCGGATGAAATCATAACAGGAATATGCTAGAATATGATACGACAGGCAATACCAAAGTCAATGCAATAGAATACTTTTGTGTATATATAAAGGTAAACAAACCAAACAATATTATAAGTAATATACATAGTTACACATATCATTTAATAGTAAAATAAAATATACAATTAAACTATACAGTAAATACGCTTAAATGAATGTTTATATATACGTAAAATGTTCTTTTAAAAGTTCAAATCACGAAACAATATGAAATAGCTAGTTCAGCACACAAAATGAATTTCTTAACAATATACATATACCAGTAAACAGTACTCGATATGCAGCAGTGTAATTTTGGCAACAAATAGTATAAGGTGCACTTTACCCCATGAAATGATAGCATCAACCGCTATCGCCAACGTACAGGAACCACAAAATTGATAATGGACCAACCTTCACCCTTACTGCATTTAACGACTGTCTCGGTCACAAGACCGAAGCGTCTCAGGTACCCTCTACCCACACACACACACATCTGTGTGGTTTGAGAGATAAAACTCGACTATTATTTTGTAGATGGAATTCGTCCCTTATCTCACACACACGTCTGGTGTTATTTCACAGATGGCTCGTCTTGTAAATTAGTAGTTTTTAACACAGCTGTATTTTTGTACAGGCTGTAAGCTGTAATCTTGGAATACGAAGAGAATCAAAACTACCATAAAGTCTGTTAATATTATATAAATGTTTATATATCGTTGCGAAACTGCAACAAGAGTTATATATATAAATAAAAGTGAATCTAGTTATCATTTGATTTTTCTACTTTTTTTGCATTATATCTAATATATTGTCTGAATTGACGTCAATATTCCAGTGATATGAGAGTAGGGCAAGGGGGCTAGTACTGTAAGCCTTTCATTACCGGTTCTATTCCTCAAATAGTTTTTACTCGCTTCGTAGCTGAAAATGAGCGTTTACCCCTCGTACAGTAGGATCAGGAATAGTAATTAAATTTATAGAAATCTATTAATGTTTCGAAAACACCTTTTATCACAAAAATTCAAAACCTCCAAAACTTCTGTATCAGTCTTCAAATTTCCTATTCTTTTAAACTATATTAAATGCTGTCAGCTTTGCCAAAGAACATTTATGTTCAAAATATGGAGATAGCCTTGTTAACTGGTTAGCTTTATTCTCAGATGCAAAAACCAGGAAGGAGTATTTGAAATACAGTCCAAATGTCTTCATTGTTAATAAATCTTTCTTTTAATCTAGAAATTAGATTGTCTAAACATGAAATGGACGTTGATACTCTAAAATCTTTGTCAACTGAAATTGTTGGTTGATTATTTTTACAGGTCTGTCTCTTATTAATCCTTTTGAGACTCAGAAGAAGCTGAGTACCAAAGATATGTTTAGATAATTTAGAAGCAGAAATAAAGAGTTTTTAAAATTAAATTTCGGAATTTTTTATTAAATCTTCTAGGGTAGAGAGATCTTTGGTACATTTAATAGCACTAACGAAATCGCAAGAATCACTTTGAAGAAATATGGGAGGGAAGTTAAGAAGCTGCTTTTTTTTCTATCGCTGAACATAACGCACTAGCTGTCCTCGAGCTTTCCCGACTAGATTGAGAAATCTCTTTGAGACTGATACAAATATGTTCAAACAACTCAACAAACTTCAACCATCTAGTGTAACGTTCAATAAACCTAGTTTCGCATCAGCTACTAAACTTTATTTTTACAATCTAGAATGTGTACTTGAATTAAATCTTTCTAACATGAGCATTTTTTATGAAAAAAAAAATGAATTACCTTATTGGTAATATTTTAATAACTTAAGTAATTTAAAAGAGTCAATTTCCTGCTAGGTTCGTAAACTCTCAAAGATTATTACTATATTTCTACTATATTGATATTTAGACTTTTAAAAAAAGGTAAATTATAAGAGTTTAATGCTAATATAAAACAAAATCTGAGAAGAAAATACTGTCAAAAACCAGTATCTGTACACTATTTAAAATAATTTAAGATTATAATAATAATTTAAGATTGTATTACTTCCTAATAAAAGGGTTTGTGAATAGAACAAGTATTTTATTATTCGATTTTCATCTTCAAAAAAATCTTCAGAAAAATCAAAATATTTGTTAAATTAAAACAAATTGTCCAATTTAATCATTATTATTTGATAATATTTCGAGGGGTGTCCGGACACACTGGTCACCCCACCCCGCCCACCCCAATTCGCCTTATTTACTCTGTTTTATACTTATCGTGGTATATTTTTTAATAGACATATTCTTAATACAAAGATATTTTGTAAGGTTGTGCATTTCGACGATCTAGCGGCCCTTTTCTGCAATTAAAACATTCAGAACGTTTTACTCGAAACTACTAACTCGACTTACAGGGTAATAAACAGGATTTTATCATCATTTTCCAATTTGTTCTAGCTGGCAAGTTTCTGATCTTAATATCAACTCGAAAGCATGTAAGATTTTGCAGCACGACTTTCAAGTTCGCTTACTATGTAATTTTCCTACAAAAATAACACGCCAAGTCTCATACTCACACACTGGCGATGTAATCGGAAATTATATTGTTGAAGAAGTAATTAAAGCGTCATTTAATTTAACTACCCTTAAATGTTCATAAATTATCCGTGGAAATTGAAATTAAATTAGGAGAATTGCACGAAAACTGTTAAAGTTAAACATGCTTGTGCCCTTTTGAGCTAGTTTTGAACTTTAGATTAATTTTGTATTACTTTACTACTGCTATCTGAAAGCTGCTTTCATTCTTTTAGTTTTAGTTTTTTAAGTAACTTTCAGGAAAGGTTATTTATTAATTCAGAGGTAGAATAACAAAAGAGCAGAAAACCAAAGTTTCTTGTTGTGAAATAATCGACGATAGAGGTGTGATTATAATTGCTAGTAAAAAGCCACACCGAACTCTGTGATATACGAAAACTATTCGGTAACTATTTAACCTAGCATATAGATTACGCGAATTTAATGAAATCTTTAACATTCTGTAGAATCATCCTTTAATAGATAACAGATGACAGTAATTGTCAATCTGTTTTTGAAAGTATGCCTCACCTGACAGTAAAAAAGTATTTTAATTTGATATAACAATAAAACACTGAGAACTTTGTTTTCAAAAAATCCACAAAATTTATTATAAAATCTTATCACTATAGCTGTTTCGGCAGAGTACCTTTCTCAAGTGATGTATTTTTGTACTCATTGTTCGTCGTTTTGTTGATTTTGGTTGTTTTGTTTCTGGATGTTTTTTTTGTTGTCCCGTTCTAGGCTATTGTCTCTTCAGGACGTGTTTTGCTTTTTTGTGGGTTATGGCACTGGTTTTGGTGTTGTGCTCCCTGGTGTGCGGAGTGTTGGCCTGGTTGTTGCTCGGCAGTTGTCTTCGGTGGAATGCCTGGACAATCAGGGGCGAAAGGCAGTGGTGAAAACGGCTCTTTTCAGAATTTATTGATCTAAAAATGAATTAGTATAAATATGTATTTTAATTTATGTGTATATTAATGTAAATAGTCAATGTGTGATGCGGCGCGGGAGGGCTGTGGCTGGTACCTCAACAAATAGACAGGTATCATTGTGCAATGGGATCGGGAAACCACAGAAAACCGATCCCCCCCCAGTCTATGGGAAGCTCGAAGTGAGCATTGAGTGTTGAATGCGACGACGGTAATAGAGTGGAGTTGCCTCCTGTATATAAATGTATTCATCAGGGAGTTCGTTGCTGGCGAGTGCCAGTGAAATAGCGGGTAGGAAAGGGAGTTTGGGTTTGGGTTTTCTTCTGAATTCCTTTGCCGAAGGATGAGCAGGTAGTTTTCAGGATGCTTTGGGCTCTGAAGTTTTGGCCCCGGATGGTGCGGATAGTGTAACTCCTGCTCAGAGAGGGGAGCCTCTCATTGATGGGCTGGATATTCGACAGGCGATGAATTTGGGCGGATGGGTAGTCTGGTCGCTTGCGGTTTAGTTTACGTAGGACTCTCCTCTCCAATGAGAGCAATCTGTGCAGTGGCCGGGCAACATAGTATAGATATTGGATCTATACTCGATGACCGGCCTGATAAATGTTTGTACGTGTGTATGAGTGTTCGTGAATATGTTCTTATGGGTGTGATGTATTGACTACGCATTGGATGTCTGAAGAGAATCATTTGTATTTTGTCTGGGTTAGGTGTTACTCTCCATCTCCGACACCACCTGTCGACCAGGTGTAGGTGATTTTGAGCTGAGTGTAGAGTCAACGTCTTGTGCTGTTGTGAGTAGAGCTGTGTCGTCTGCGTAGAGTAAGGTGGTTGTGTTTGTGTTTTGTGGGTTAGGGAAGTCACTGTTGTATATAAAGTATAGTATTGGTGCCAACACGGAACTCTAAGGTACTCCCGCAGTGGGAATAAAGGATTCGGAGAATTGATCTCGCTCCTTAACCGTAATTCGACGCTGAGAAACATATGAATGGATAAGTCTGACGAATGGGAATAGGCCGATGTTCAGTAGTTTCTTGACCAGTCCCACACGCCAAACTTGGTCAAAGGCTTTTTGAACATCGAGGAAGATAACAAGTGAAACTTTTCCGTCGTTCAGACCTTGTGTGATGTGAGTGACGATGTGTGTCTGTCAATGCCGTTTTGGTTGAGTACTCTTCTCTAAAGCCGAATTGGTAAGGTGGGATGATATTGTGTTCTGTGGTAAAGTCTATGAGTCTTTCTTTAAGGATCCTCTCGAAGACCTTAGCCAAGACATTAAGGAGAGATATCGGCCTGTAAGAGTTTGGATTGGTACGTGGCTTGCCCTTCTTTAAGAGCATGATTGTATTGGCTACTTTCCATGGAGATGGAAAGTAGCAGAGTTTGAGAGTGGCATTGATTATGTTCGTCAGGTATAGAGTGACGCTCGGTGGGAGGTGTTTCACGCAGTTCCTGGCAATTTTGTTAGGTCCCGGCGTGTTTGATTTGCCGATTTGGCAAAATTTTTTGAATGTTTGATGATCCACAGGCGACATGATAGGATGATCATGGGGCGCCTAAGGATCGAAGGGGGTGCCGAGCAGTCGTGTTATGTCTGATGTATTTTTGGTATGTGTTTACACTTTATAGTTTTTAACGCAATAGGTTGAGGAGGGAAGAACTGTTTTTCTCAAGTTGGTAATTCAGGATTATGTCTGTGTTGTTTAATTTGTTAATTTCCATAGATTCTAATAAAGATAGCTTAAGGTCTTTATTTTGGATGTTAAGAATTTGAAATTCATTTCAATGTGACTATGGAGTGAATTAATATACGATAAAAATTGGTCAAGTTGCCTGTTAGTTCCTGTAAAACATACCAGTACATCGTCTACGTATCTCAACCAATATAAAACTTTTTGAATATGGGATGTTTTGAAACCTTTGTCTCTAGATTATCCATAAAAATATCTGATAGCAATGGGCTTACCCATTAGTCTTGTACTGTTATTTGTATATATTTGATTATTAAATTCAAAGTAGTTCTGGTTGGTAGATGTAATGATTGGATTTGAATATTATGGTCCAAAAGGTTTTTTACTAGAATAAAAAGTTTCTGTAGGAGGAATACTAGGAAAAAGATTTTTTACGTCAAATGAAATAAATCTGGAGTTGGTAGGTAATTGAAAATGTTAACATAACACTACTTTTGCTATAGATAAAATAGAGCCAAAATAAAAAGCACTTACACAGTGATGTATACAAACTTGTGGCGACTGACCAAAAACTCACATCGGTCAAACTGGTAGAACTTTTAACAAACGTATATCGAAACATAGAAGGGCTTTCAATAATAGAAAAACATATTCTACATACGCACTTCACCTTCTAGATCATAATCATTCTTTTAATGACGAATTTCAAATTCTTTACATCCAAAATAAAAGCCTTTTATCTTTGTTAGAATCTATGAAAATTAACAAATTAAAAAACACAGAAAATCCTGAATGACCAACTTAAGACAAACAGTTCTCCCCTCCTCAACCTATTTCGTTAAAGACTATAAAGTGAAAACACATACCAAAAATATATCACTTGAGAAAGGCCCTCTACCGAAACATTTTTAGTGATAAGATTTTATAATAAATTGTGTAGAAGTTTTGAAAACAAAGTTTTAAGTATTTTATTGTTATATAAAATGAATCTCCATCAAGTAACAGTCTAATCCATCACTTATTTAAATTTGAGATAATCACCAACCCAAATCAAATTGGTAGGCTGGATACATGGAACAAAGTAGTCTAAAATTCTCATATTCCCGAACGTTAACAAGTTCGCGTGAACATGTGTAAAACATATATTAAAGTTTAACTATAAGTAAACTTTAAATTAAATAGAGTATCGATATAAGAACTGTTTCTAAAATAGCTTTAACTAGCGTAACTTTTTCAAAATTATCAAAAACTAACTTTTATCAACGAGCCTGAATTTAACAAGCTACTTTTTCAAGCTGAGTTCATTATAATTAATTTAATGCGACTTTCCGTAAATCTCTATAAGAAATAAGTATAAACTAGGTTTCTCAAATTTCTTACTAGCCAACAAAATGCTGTTGTTATTTAAAGTTTATTTTAAGTTTAAAAGACTTTTGTTTGTCTCAAATTCAGTCAGTTCTGATCCTTATTAACGACTAAGTTTGTCTGTTGGTAGATATTTTTATTTCAAAACAAAGAAGCCTACATTTTTCTTTATGTTCCTCTCTATTTACTATTCACAGTAGAAAGTGACCAGAAAATGGAAATTAGTCGACAAATAATTAACAGAAAAATTCTCAAATCTTCTAGAACAAATATTTTTTTTTTGTCACATCCCGTATTGTCACCTCGGGGGAACAAACAAGTCCATTTACTGGGTAAGGACTTATAAATATTTATCTTCTGATGGCTTGTCTTGAAAAAGACAAGATATTTCTTACATAACAAAGGTGACTTACATGACCAAGTCGAAATAAAGCATCAGGTCGTGGTCTTCTGAAGGCTTGTCTTGAAAAAGACAAGATATTTCTTACATGACAAAAATATAGGTCGAAATAAAACATCAGATTGTAGTTGAATAATATCTCAGCCACAGAGTATAATTGGATCAGCAGGAAGCAGCGCCCCAAGAGCACTAAGCTCTCGGAGAGCCGGTGAGGGACTGACCTGTCTGACCTGAAAATCGCCAATATTTATATGTGCCGTTCGAGCGATAAATAGGGATTTTCAGGTCAAGAGCCAATGGGAAAATTCGAGGCGGGGCGATGCGCATCGAAATGCCCACTAGTCCACAGACTATGGCATTCGATGACAGTATAAGGTTTTAATCTGCATATTATAAATCTTCGAAAGAGAATCACTTGAATTCCGAACGAGAAGGCCTACTCTAGGTGTTTATTTGTACAGTTTTATGCTCCGGCAAAGAAATAATGAAATGAGTCATACGCGTGATATCGTCAGCTATCGTATAATTTAGCTGTCCTTCTGAGTTTTACCAAGAAGCGTATCAGTAACGGAGAACTTATTTTGTATTTAGCGTCTGGCATATTAAGAACACATAATCAAAAACAATGTTTTTATAAAAAACGTTAAATGAGGTATTACAAACGAACATCTAATATATCAATATAATCTAAAAAATTGTCGGTCTCATTCAGGAATTCCATCTTTTAGCTTTTCTTGCTGTTCTGTCAATATCTATTATTACCCTCCTTATCTCTTTACTTCTTTTGTTTAAATTCCTTTTTGCTTTTGTTCAGTTTCTGATCAAATTTTCTCGTCTCTATTGGCTTATTTAGATCTTGTAGTTCTTGAAGTTCTTTGTTCATAGTTTCTCTCTTGTTTCGGCGCTGGATTTTCTTTTCTTCCTTGAGTAGTTACTTATTTTCCTCATCTGCTTGTCGGGTTCTATACCCTTGTTGCATCATTAAATATGCTCTGTGTTTTCTCTCTATTATAATCTGATATTCTTCGTCAAAAAAGTCATTCGTTCTTGTTCGTCTTTGGTTACCTTTCATGCCTAGTAATTCTTCAGCTGCTTCTTTCATAATGTTTCACCCTGTGGGAAGGGTGCATTTCCAATCTTCCTTTATGTTTTCATGTTTTAGTCTGTTTTCTAGTTTAATGTTGGTATTTTGTATGTATTCTCTATTTTTGTCCTTCAATATTGTATCGTTCATGTTTAGAACGTATTTCCTTTTTTAAACGTTTAAAATTCTGGCCCTTTTCGATGCAGTAGTGATCAGAACCCGCATTTGCTTCTCTTCTGGTGCAAATGTTTATTATATTGGATTGGTGTCTTGAGTCGACAATAGAATGATCTATCATATTTACTGTAAGTCTACTATACACTAAAAACACTGTAAAACTACTATGAAATTAGAGCATCAAAAATATTTAAAATTCGTTATTTCTCAAGCACCAAATTTTTTTCATTTTATTGAGCCGTGTTATCATTTCTGTTCCATACCATACAAGTTAAAGGTCTACTTTTTATCCCAGTTCTTCCTTTGATGGAATTTTTAGTTTTTTATTGACGCTTGTAAAATGAAAATATTTGCTTCGTTGTGTAGTTGCGGCAATCTGCTGATTCAGCTCTTGATTCATCTGTTGTGTCTTTATGTTGCTGTGTAAACATATTTCGAGATAATGTCAGGACGTTAATTAATTCCGTTATTAAATAGACTTCTCGGTTATTTGACACTCAAGAGAATTAAATTTTTCTCAGACATAAACTTCGATTAATTACTATTTAAATGGGAATAAGCCACAATTAAAGGTTTATTGACGTTTCAATTTCCATTTCGGAAATCGTTCTCAAAATACAAACATTAGTAAATTAAACAAATTTTGTTTTTTGTTACTTAGTGACAAATTCTTCTAATAATTTAATTTTATCTGACTCATCTATATTGACAATTCAGACATACATTATACATTTTAAAGTAGACGACTTTAAAATGATATTGCCAATATTGTTGAGTTGCGTTCCTGGGACGACTTTACTTATAAGATAGTTCATTCGATTACATGAAATCAACTTTAACTTGAGAATATCCGTCAGAAAAGATCATAACATGTAATTCGTCTTTAAAAAGACAAATACATGCCATGATGACAGTAAAATTCTCCTGTTAGTGATTCCATAGTAAATTATGAGGGAAAAACCAGGAAAAAACCTCATAATACACATGGTAAGTATTTGATTGTGCATTTAGTTTACCTTCAATAAACACCAAATTCCGATTTTATATGTTTGTAATTTAAAAAACATAAATGATGTATTCTCTATATGTTACTGACTTACCAATATAAACTTCGAATATCGATAATTGCGTTTCGTTCTGTTTACCGCCGTAATCGCAATACGTAGAATTAATTGCGGGGAGTATTGTATTTCTAACAATATATGTCATGTCATGCATGACTCGATGTGTAACTTCTTCCAAATAAACACGTTTTCGCATGTTTAAAAGACTTTATATCGTTCTGAAATAAAAAGAATATACTGATTTGAGTATTTTACATCTGTAGGTATATAGTGGTCTTCCGCACATCTGCTCAGTCTACACATTATTAATGTGAATGAAAACTTATTTTATAAACTAGATCTTCTTCTTCTTCTTCTTACGATGCCTATCCGTTCCGGATGTTGGCGATCAACATGGCTATCCTAACTTTGCTTGCTGCTATTCTGAATAGTCCGGTTGTCGATGTATTAAACCACTTTCTCAGGTTTTGAAGCCAAGATATTCTTTTTCTCCCTGGTCCTCTCTTTCCAAATACCTTGCCCTGAAGAATGAGTTGCAACAAGCCGTATCTCTGTTCATTCCTCATAACATGGCCAAGATATTCTAGTTTGCGCTCTTTGATGGTGTTAATAATCTCGCATTCCTTGCCTATTCTACGTAGGACCTCAACATTAGTCACACGATCCACCCATGAAATTCTTAAAATACGTCTGTAACACCACATCTCGAATGCCTCGAGTTTTCTTAAAGAAGCTTCGGAAAGTGTCCAGGCCTCTACTCCGTATAATAACGTAGAAAATACATAGCATCTAATGAGAGAGATTTTGGTAGCAAGTGGTAAATTGTGACTTCTGAAAAGAGACTTCATCATTATGAACGCTGATCTCGCTTTTCCTATGCGTTGTTTTATTTCACTGGAGTGATCCCATTGGCTGTTAATGTTGGTACCAAGGTATGTGTAGCTGTCCACTCTGTCAATTGGATGTTGGTTAACCAAAAGCTGTGTATTTAATATTTCGCGCTTACTGACTACCATGTACTTTGTTTTCTTCGTATTAAAATCAAGTCTAACTAGATGAAACTAGATCTAATGTATTATTTTTATGATTATACGCAGAAATATAATATTCTATTATTACAATGTAAAGGGCGATAATTGGCGGCGCGTTCTTACGCGCCGCCAATTATCGAACTCTAAATTTCCGAGAATGCATGATAGACACGTGATTTCGGCTACTTTTGACCACTTACGACGCGTGATTTGTGATTTATAGTTTCATTTAATATTTGCCAGACTATAATTGCATCGAATAAGAGCAACCTCGTCCTTTTAAATATCTGTAAATCTCATAAGTTCCTATTTAACGCTTTTAGAATGGCGTAATAATTATTATTGTTTACATTGCCAGATGCTTCTACGAAGTATTGCCTTTTCCTTTAATTGTTTTCTCTGTTTCGCCAATAGTTATATTAAAATAATTACTGAGTTTTCAAATATAGCGCACCGACCAAGCTATTCAAGGTTAAGTGTAGCGCTTATTCCCGGGGGATTTTTATAGGCGCTAGGTATCGTCGTGGAGATCGAGAGAATAAGGAATTCAGTCTGGGTCTGGCGTTAGCCCACTCAAGTGGTACTGGCGACGTCAGTACCATCAGATTCCCATTTTTACTTTTTCTATTGGCAGCGAAAAAAACGGTTAATGAGCCTCCGAAATTGTTCGACTGGAGACCATTTGCCAAAAATGTCTAACAGTAGTGATAAATATGTAATGGCAGTCAATAAAATAGTGTGAGGTAAATCAAAGTATGTAGCAGCCCAGAAATAAAAAATGAAACAAGAAATAAAGTTTTCGTTTTGGGTGTAAACATCAGTCACTGCAAGTATTTACCTTTTTGTTAAGTATCTTGCAACATCAGATTTAATACCTGTGCTGAATATTTCCGTATGGTGGTAAATACAAAGTAGGAAAAATATCTGTAATTATTTTTACTTTCTTCTACGTGTACCTAAGGGGAGTTCAGTGTTACAGTGTTTTTTTGATGAAGTATAAGACCAAATCTGTATATAGATAGTAATAAGAGAAAACTACTTACCTACATATCATGATTTGACAATGACCAAGGTAAATTCTAATTTTCCATTTTTTTTAATAAAATGTATTATTGAGATCATTCTTAAAACAAATATTTTACCAGGTCATCGAGAGAAATAAATAACCTTTTTTAAAAATGTATTCTAGAAGGTATCATTTTATACTGGACATTTTTGTTTGTAAGTTAAAAATTATGTCCGGTTAAATTGAATTTTTATATGATTTAATTAGTAATAAGTACTGCCAGTATGCAACAACCTTGTATTTGACATTAATTTATATTCTTTGACAATTTTCCTTTCTTTTGGTCCACATATAAATAAATTATAACAAGTTTGCTTAACGACTATATAAGATAAGTTTGATTGTTTTTTGTCTTCTGGTCATATGTATATATTGGCTTTAAAAAGAGGTTAAATATATTAGTTATATTTTATCATAAGATTCCGAGTTTTCCTTGTCATTAAAAAAAATAAGGTGGCGTCATTTTTTCCTTTTTATTTGGTTCAATTTTGTTTTTCAGTTAGTATGATTATCTTCTTTATTTCCTTTCTGACGTCAGCATCTGTAGTCCCACGTCCAAACTCTCGCCGTTGTGTCCTTCAAAACACCTATATGCCTTGCATTCGGTTACTACTAACACGCTTCAGGTTGTCAGTCCATCTGGTTGGTGGGCGTCCTCTATTCCGTAGTGCTTCTTGTCTTGGTCTCCACTCGACAATACGTTTTGTCCATTGGTTGTCTGATAATCTGGCGACGTGTCCTGCGCAATTCCAATTTAGACGCGATTTTTTTCGATAATACTTACCTATTTCATAATCATCATTTTAAATTCCAAACAGTTTCTAGTGGAAGAGAAAAATAAATTGTTAATTATTTTGCCTATTATGTATATAATTGTGTTGAAAATTGAAACTAAGCCAGCTGAATTACACAAAAGTCGTTAAACATAAATAGTTTAATCTCTCGAATTAGTTCTAAACTTAATTAAATTTAAGTTACTTAACTGGAGATATGAAGTTAGTTACCTTCCCATCTTAAGTTCTTTTTAATTCTTTAGAAAAGTTTGCCGCCGTATAATTAACTGCCTGGTGGTTGTGTATTTGTTACAAAACTGTTATTTGTTATTTGTTTTCTTCAACTTAATTTACCAGACATCATAAACATCATTAATTATTTACTGATTTGCCACCAATACTTTATTTTGCTTATACACAATTGATATGTTAAATGGTTTTAACTTAAACTACTTAAACTTAAATGCTTTTACTAATCAAGCAATATTGATGAGATTAAATAAATCAAAAATAACCTCTTTAAGGTACGAGTATTATTTAAGAAAGAGAACAGACACGGGATCTACATATTATATTGTATTAGATTTTGTTTTATTAAACACCCAATTTAATTTGTAATTCTGTAATAATTCAATCTGTAAATTTTACAATATTATTAAAAGAAAGATATTAAGAAGGATATTGAGACCCATTTGCGACAATGGTATGTGGAGAGTAAGGTTCAGCCACGAGATATACCAATATTACAAAGATTGCGCTGGGCGGGTCACCTTGTAAGAATGGATAATAACAGAACACCTAGTAGAACGCTTAGTGGAACTATGCTTAGACGTCGACCAGTAGGAAGACCAAGGAAGAGGTGGATAAACGAAGTGAGCACCGATGCTAAAGAGATATTGAGAGTGGATAACTGGAGAAGAGCAGTCAAGGAAACCGGAAGTAGAATAGTAACAAAAAATATGGCGTCCGATGCGTTATGTCTCATTGCTACTGAATATTACTGAAATATAAGATTAAATCAAAACAATTGATTTAATAGAAAATATTTTTTTTAGAAATTGTGTATCTAGTTTCGCAAAACAATACATAATTCACAATAATGTTCCCTCAATTTCACCTTTAAATTGAGGGCAATTGTCTTATTTTTTTTTACTTTTTATGGCCTTAAGTGAATGGTTTTCTTGTTGATCTAGATTATGGTCTACAGGAAACAGGACTCCACTTTCTTTGGTGATGTTATGAAATACTGCTGTATTGCCTTTCCACAACATTGCGAGTTCGTATAAGAGATTCATTATAAAGATTCTCTGCTTCTGTTCTAGCATCTTTTTTAGCCATGTCATCAAATATGATTTCAAACTCTCACCACATAGACCAACTAACCAACTAAATAGTACAAACCTAACAAAGTCTCCAGCTTCAAATCATTGTATGCCACTATTACTAAATGTTGTTTGATCATGTACAGAACCCAGTTATTTTACAACAATATTTGTAATTTTTAAACTAGTCACTAGGCAACTACTCATTTTTTGGACATTTACTGCAAATATTATTTTTCTGAACGATATATTTCTGCGTTTGGACCTCCATAAGAATCTGTTCGTATTAAAGTACAAATAACTGCAGCTCTGCATCTTGGAAATCATAGAATGCTATAAAACTCTTCCTCAACTTGAACCTTTTAATCATTTGTTTGATATGTTTTTAATTCTTGAAGCTGTTACCCTCGATATACCCATGTAGCCAACTGCTGATATTTTCATTTTTTCAGAAGCAAAAAATATTAATGTTAAAAATAACTGTTGGACTGGTGTTATAGCTTCTCCCATAAAAATATGTGTTGATTACAATATTATCTCTATATACATTAGAACATTAATGTTGGTTGGTTTGAGTTTTTAATGATTTTTTTATCCGAAAATCTTAATCTGATGGCAAATTTTATTAATGATATTATTTACCTCTTTATTACAAAGATTTATTAAAGGTTCGATCTGTTCAAATAAAGACATGTATCTTTTGTCAAAGGAAACCTTTCAAAGAAATATAAATCATCCTATTATTCTAAGCAATTCATTCTTTGGCTGTAAACTTTTGAGTGGCGTACATATATAAATTAATTTTTGGATTAATTCGAACTTGAAAAAGTTATCAGCATCATTTTAAATTCGAAAAAAATAACATTTTAAACAAACTTAAAACAAAGAAGATTGTCAGAATTTTGAGGTTATCGGTTATAATGTATAGTTCACAGATTTCTACCATTTAACTTGTTGTACCATGTAACCAACTACTAAAAGTTGTGTCGTAGTAAGTATTATAAAAAGTTACACTTTAAGTGGACTTTTAATTTATTTAATGTTCACTTTAAATTGATTATGATATCGGGCATTATTAAACAGACGATTTTATATTGTTATTAATTGTATGGGGCATTTATGACTTTTGACATTTATGATGAATTTTGACGTTCGAGAATTGTTACGAATCGAATTTTAGTATCGATCTTTTATTTTTCTGTTTATTTTACTATCTTTTATTGACAGATATACTTTTAATTTTACTTTTCATTTAATGTCTGTATTTTATTAGTTATTTTCCATGCAGTTTTTAATTTAAACGTACTTAGAAGGCATATATGATGACTAGAAACGAATTGATCCAGAGTAGTGAATCGATGTGAAGACCCGCTTTTCTATGAGGCTACTCGTGACGACGCCATCTTGTGACGCTAGCCTCAGCATTTCACTATAGAGAAAAAAGTAAAATACAATGCCAGTATAGAAGATGGCCATGAAATATAAGAATGAATGAGAAATTGTTGTAACAGTATCTAAGTTTGTATATCGAAATTTTTTAAGAAATATAATGCGAACATATTGTAATATTATTATTAATCTAATTTATTGTTTTTATTTATTATTAAAGGTTCTATTTATAACACTTACAAATTTATTAAAGTCTTTATTACTAATTTATTTCACACTAATAATTATATAATTTATCTACATTTATTATAATACGTGCGTTACATTTTAAAAACTCGACGCGATGTTCAAAAACTAACTGTCCTGTTTACAACAAAATTACTCTTTAAATATAAAATGCCGTTAGTTCCGGAATCGCCGCGATTCCCCATCGAAGAGCCCAGAAGATCGCTCATACTGGTTTTATTCGGCCTGCTTCTGGAAATTTCAAGTCGTGGGTGACTCATCAGAATTCAGGTAAACAGGTCTTTCAACTGAGCGCCGAAATAACTAGAATAGAAAAGAATTAGTCATAATATATTTACAGTTTTATACACCATAATATTTATCGTAACAATATTTTTATTATATTTAAACATATCAAAATTGTTTTTGAAAAGACCCACTGTTACGGAATTTGAACTGAATAATGATCTCTAGAATGTGATACCCCTAGGAAAATAAATGAATGTTTCCATTGATTGTCATCGCATAACTGAAAACTTTCTTTTTACTAGTGTATAAACTTCCTACATCTATTAAAAACCGCGTGTATCGTTGCTTCGGAAACAAGAGAAAGCGAATCAAAGGGCATTAAATGCACGAGTGTCGTGTTTAAACATCTACCTTTGACAATATAGGATGTTTCAGACAGCGACAATGATGACATGATTAAGATCCTGACAGTAACAATGAGTTATCTCGGTGTCAGACATGACCCAGAATGGCATTGAGAGGTATTTGCGAAATGGGAAAAACATGACTATTCTAGGGATGGATGGCTTCACATCATTGCGACATAGCCCAGTTTGTTAGGAGAGGAAATAAAACAGAGTTTGATGAATACGAATATGCTAAATATCCTTCTGTTTTAAACCATAAAAATTATACCAGATGTTTTAAAGGTATTAAACCAAATTATGTTATGAAGAGAATATAAACGACGTTTAGAGCTGATCGATTTAAACGAATTCGTTGGAAGGATCACCAAAAATAACCCGATAAGAAAATACATAATAACGTTCTCGATGATATACAATTTAAGATGAAGAAGATATATTTAAGATGTATCAAAGTGAAAGATATTTAAAAAAAAAAAAATAATGAAAGAGATTACATATAAATGAATTGACGAATTAAAAAAATGTAGAAACCTAAACTAAATGTATCATTAAAAAGTGTCAGGACGCACTATTACTTTCAGGAAACGACTACCCTACCTGCGCAGTGTAACAGATATGACACGTCTCGATTTTAAAGCAGTTATTTTTAATTTAAATACGTTTAAAGGTTGGTAAGGATAATGTGAATTAGATGTCCGTCGTTTTCCCCTTTTTGTTTATTTGGGTATTTGTTTGATTTTGATACAGAGTATTTAAAAAAATAATTTTCGAGGCTATTTTGTCATTTATGCATGTGTTTTTATTGCTTTGTGACAATTAATCACGGAAGTGATAAACAATTAGGACTTTTCTACGTAGTAGTATTTTGTTTTTTAACTGAAGGTGAAATTAAATTTAAAACATATTTAAACTTAATCCAATTCATTCTAAAATATCCATAATATTGTTCATCGTCATCAATTAATTCTGTATAAAGTCCGGTATTTACATTCCTTCTTCCTTTCTCTTAGCATTGGATGTACTTCAAACATTCTTTTTAACACAGTTTTTCATTCTTCATCGTTAAGTAGAAGAGCAATTGCACATAATTTTTGTCGAGAAAAGCGAGATCATATCTTCACCGAACCAAACTGAAACGTTCTATGTATGAAAATGTGAACGCGCAGCCCAATTGCTGGAGTGGAAACGCTACGTGCCGGAAACTATACGTGCACGATAATATGCCGCGACCTTTAGTCTAAAGCTATTTTCAATGAAATAGCGGACCGTATCGGTATTACACGATTAGCACGTGCGGAAGCTTGTACAAATAATTTGGTTTTGTGGGTTTTATTTACAAGTTATTGTGTTGCAATTTGATCTATTTTGTATAAGGTAGGTATATTTTCTTTCAGTTCAATATTCTTAAAAGACACACTAGTCAGATTCCCGCTGAGAACGGAATTGCAATAGGTTGTTACATATCTAACACATTGCGCATGAGAGTAACTATTTAAAATATTTGTGGGTTATTTTTGAATTGCTTGTGATTGATCAAAATATACCTTTTTATATGCAGGTTTTTCCTTGTCTCACCGCTTCAAACCTTTTACTCAAAAAGAACTTAAGGAAACAATTCCCAATTTGACGGATAGTGAGGACGAGTTTGGTGGTGAACTGGATGAACTAGAGGATGATGATAATGACCTAGATGTATCACATATGCCAGTAAAACTAGAAGATGAAGTTGCAATACAACCAAAAGAATCAACCAGTAGTGAGTATTCAGATGGTGAAATTAATTCCGTGAATAATACTGACGATGCTCCATCTATCTCTGTCATTGCGAGATACCAAAAAGGCAGCACAGAAATTGAAAGAAAAGTATTCAAAAATAATATGGTGTAAGAAAAATCTAATTCTGAAGATTTTTCAGTTTTCACGGGAAAATCCGAGCTACCTGAAAATATTCTTAACCTCTCAACACATTATAGCTTCTTTCAAGTATTTCTTTGATGAGAGTCTTTTTGAAAAAATCACCACGGAATCTAATTTGTATTCGACACAAACTAATCCTAGTAAACCTGCTTTCTTAAAAAAGATTCGAAAAAATTCTCCAATATTTACATTTTAATGTTTATGCGCCAGGCTAACAGTATTAATTTTTCATTGAAACGAGGAGGACCTTCTGATTAAAGCAATGAGAAACTGTTTAAAAAAAAAAGAAGAAAATCGGCAACTGTAAGTTTTGTACCTCCAAGAGACATCAGGACTGACTCCATTGGTTACTGGCCTACATATGATGAAGCCAGACAAAGGTGTAAATTACCAACCTGTAATATAGTCTAGATCTGAAAATAATTAGAAGTCTCTACTGGAATCAGACAGCAAATCTCAGAGTTGAAGGTGAACACACTATGTGAAAATCATCTCCTCTAATCTTCAATCTGTACTCTGAAAGAATATTTATCGAAGCTTTGCACGAAACTGAAAAAGGTATTCTACTAAATGGTTGCCGGCTAAACAACATCAGATATGCAGATGACACCATAGTATTTGCGGACAACTTAGAAGATCTACAAGTTCTTATGAACAAAATCACGTATTACAGTCAACAATATGGACTCAATATAAACGTTAAGAAGACAAAGCTTATGATAATTAGCAAGAAAAGAATAACAGAAGGTCAACTCTACGTCAACCAATCCCCTGTAGAAAGAGTGACGCACTACAACTACCTCGGCACCATAATAAATGAAGAATGGACCAACAACCAGGAGATTAGAGCACGCATCGGAAAAGCTAGATCCACCTTCAATCGGATGGGGGCCTTCTTCAAGAGTCACAACCTCTCTCTTGATACAAAAGTAAGAATGCTGCGATGCTACGTCTTCTCTGTCCTTTTTTATGGTGTTGAATCGTAGACCTTGAACGAAGATATGTGCAGAAAACTGGAAGCATTTGAGATGTGACTATATCGGAGAATGCTTAAGATCCCGTGGTCTGACCGAGTCACAAATGAGGAGTTCCTCAGAAGAATGAATAAGAATCGAGAAGTACTGACCACCATCAAATCTCGAAAGTTACAGTTCTTCAGACATAGTATGCGAAATGAATCCAGATATACTCTCCTTCAAGCCATCCTGCAAGGAAAAATATTTGGAAAACGAGGTCCAGGAAGAAGAAGAACATCTTGGTTAAAGAACCTCAGAATCTGGCTCAATACAACATCTGTGCAGCTTTTCCGCGCTGCTGCAGATAAGATAAAGATTGCCATGATGATCGCCAACATTCGTAACGGATAGGCACATCAAGAAGAAGAAGAATATAGTCTAATTCATAAAATATTCTAAATGTGGTATACATCTTAGTTTAAACAAAAATAATTTGCTGCTTTGTCAACTTTCAAGAGAATCAAGTTTGTACCTTTGATGCGCAATGTAACATATCTGTCACAACATTTTTGTAAATAATAAACTATTTTTTGCACAATTTTTTTTTTGTTTTTTCCTTGTTTTGTAGATACAATTAAATTGTCCAGATTTTTTTGGAAACGAAAGAAAAAGTGTAGGGTCAATAAGAAACTTTTATTTTCAGAAAAACAAACTTCTCAAAAATAATTTAAAATAACCACATCTTAACACATCATACAGAACAATGTAAACTCTGAAACCAGAATTACTGAATCATCGGCATCTATTAGAACCAAAAGTGCAATCTGCGATATCAAGTTTTAAAAAATAGTTATGCTCTTGAACGCGATAACTTAAATCCGGAAATACTTGATGATGAATAATGAGCTGAATTTAACCTAATCCGTTTAATGAGCTTCGTACCCAAGGTGTTCCTGAAAATGGCACCACAGGCGGATATATGATACATCTGAAAAGAGCACGGAATACACTCAGTTTGGTTTAAAAAACAACTTGGGAAGATAAGAACTACTATTTCGAATTCAGTTACTAGTGCAAAAATGCTATGAGCAAAGAAAGGACTGTTTTTGCTTACCATCGATTACCAAAATTTATGTTTGTTTTATAGATATCGATTATCTATTGATACATACTAAGGATATGCAAAAGATGTAGCTACTACTTAGGCGATCTCATAAGTACATAGACTTACCGCCCGATGTCGCTAAAATCGCAAGAGAAATCTAGTATGGTGTAATACTTAGACAAGGAAAGTGAGAGAACAGGTAACGCTCATTTAATAAACCTTTGAAAATTGAAGCCAGTTTCGATGTGACCGCCATGTTTTGGTGCCTGTACGTTTCCCATTACTACCTCTCGTAGGATTACCAGGTCTACTGATTTTTCAACTTCAATTTACTGATTTACTGAAACACTGTATCGATCTACTAAAAAATATGTAATGATCAAAATCATGTTCAAAAAGTGATCATTATACCAGTGTTCAATTATAAATTTTGAAAAAAGTCTATTTATTGATATATATATCCATTCTTCTCAATCTACTGAAGAAATAAAATATGATCTGTTAACCTTTCTGGTGTCAGTTTAGGCTTCAGTAAATTCCATACGATTACGCGTCCCCTTTCTTTCCTTGTCTAAGATGTAATACATTCTCGTAGACAGCTAATGTTAAAATTTGAGCCGAATCGAACTCAGTTTTGTTTTGACCACGTGTGGAAGTAGATTCTTGTTTTTGGAAAGAAAATCGTGCTAAATCAAAGAACGCTTGGATGATTTAAACGGTAACTATTCTCCTTCTATGGCATCAGTCAAAAATTGGTTAAACGGGTTTTTACGTCGATTTTTGATAAGCGCCTTGGTGCCTCGAAAATGGCTACCACGGGGATCATGTAAAAAAAAATCCACGATCTCGTTTTGGCTAAACGCCGTCTGAAGGTGTGCGAGATAGCTGGGACAATAAGTATCTCAAAAGATCACGTGGGTCATATTTTGCATATTTTGGGTATGAGAAAGCTGTCGGCATGATGGGTGCCACGTTTGCTCACTCCAGACAACAAGCGCAACCGTGAGACCATTTCAGAGTAGTGTTTAACGCTGTTTAAGAAGAAGTTTCTACATCGTTAAGTAACCGCCGACGAAACATGGGTCCACTTGTACACACCGGAGAACAAGAAACAGTGGAAGTAGCCCGGCGAACGTGCTTCGAAAAAAGCGAAGGGTGTCCTATCGGCCGGAAAGGTGATGGCGACCGTTTTATGGGATTCTCAAGATATGATCTACGTCAACTACCTGGAGAATGGCAAAACGGTCAAAGGGCTCTACTTTCCCAATTTTTCCCAGAAAAAGT
The DNA here is from genome assembly GCF_040954645.1 of Diabrotica undecimpunctata. Taxonomy (NCBI): domain Eukaryota; kingdom Metazoa; phylum Arthropoda; class Insecta; order Coleoptera; family Chrysomelidae; genus Diabrotica; species Diabrotica undecimpunctata. Next base: position 44,849,383 of record NC_092803.1, on the reverse strand, counting down.
GCTCTTCCCCCATGGCATCGCACCGGCTCACTCCTCCGCCGGGGCCATGGCTAATTTGGAATTGGGCTACGAACAGCTGTCTCATCCACCGTATTCGCCAGGTCTGTCCCCGTGCGACTTTTTGTTTCCAACTCAAAAAAGTCACTCACAGGGCAGAAATTTAAGTCGAATGAGGAGGTCATCGCCGCCACGAAAGCCTTCTTTGCAGATCTCGAGAAAACGTATTTTTCAGACGGGATAAAGAAGTTGGAGCACTGCTTGGTCAAGTGTATCGAGCTAAAAGGAAACTATGTTGAGAAATAAATCTCCATTTTTCCAAAATTTTCGTTTTTCTTTTGTAGGCTACTTATCGTAACGTCCTAGTATACTGAAATCGAAAGGCAAAATTAGAGATTACCTACTGTCTATAAAATGGTATGTAAGAACGAAAGATAAGCTTTAAGATCGAGAACGAAATAGACAATACGAAATACTTAAATTAATTGCAAAAAACAAAAGCGCGAAAACGTCCATCGGGTTGATGATAGCCCTCGATTTCTTCTTTCGTCCGGTTTTCCTTGGACTACTAATCTCTTCATATTACCGGTACGTGTTATGTGTGGGAAGAGAGTTGGTATTTTGAAAATACGAAACTGGAGAGACGTTGTGGATTGTTGAATCTAAAGACCACATCCCAAATGCATGATACTTTTTCTATCTACTGTTCGGATAGTCCACGTTTCAGAGGAGGCTAAATATTAGGAAATCTAATGTTCGTAAACCAAAATAGACTGGTTAAAATCAACATTAGTAATACTACCAAAATACCTAATTCCTCCTAATGAGATAAATTTACAGGACATGTAATAATCAGATGGCTAATAAGCAGTTCGGTTTTAGAAAAGGGAAGGGAATACGCGAAGCTCTTTTTTTATTTAATCGTACTAACATTAAATTTCGAAAATTTTAGATATTTTGAAAACTTGCCATTTCTACTTTTGTTATTATATGATTATTTGTTAATGAATAATTTGTAATATAATTTCTTAATCTAATTTAGTAACTTTAAGGTAATAAGCTATTGATTCAACATACAATTGATTTTGTAATAATTAAAATAAAAATAAATGGAAGTTATTAGTGTAAACCTGTTTCATTTTCCAGTTTGAAAATTATTTTGGAATGCCCATATCGCCTTACAATACTGACGCTATACTTTCTATAATAACAACATTGTTCCTATATGTGTGATAGCAACCATACATCTATTTCAAATTTAATACAATAAATTGACAAAAACACCATATATTAAATCCATTAAATGTATTTAATAAATCCGTTGTCCTTGAATATTTGTTTTGTGAAATTCAAATGGTGGATGTGACTGGTTGTCCCCTTTTGGGGTCTTTTTGTGCCTCTTCAGGATGTGTTTTCGTCATTTGTGTTGGGTGTCCTGGTCGTGTTGGGTTGATGATCGGTCCTGCGAAGGGTTGATCGTAGGAGAAATGGCTTGGAGACGGTTCCTTTAAGAACCTACCTATAGATAGGTATAATGAAGCAATGGGATCGGAGAACCACAGAAAACTGATCTCTCGGTGTACGTATATAAAGCCCGGAGTGAGTGATCTATTTACTAAGTGCAAGAGCAGAAAAAAGATGTGTTGTTCTCAGGGTATCTATACGGTGTGTAAAAGCCAAATGGAATAATTTCATTATTTAGGTTACTGTACATATTTATAAAAAATACCGAAACACGTCAAATTTAAATTATAACTTGACATTCTTTAACGTGAAAATGCAACCCCTACCATCAACCCCCTTAGAATGACAGGTACAACCCTTAATTTTTAAAATAGGAAGTTTAGGCTTGTGATATATCGTTTGAAAGGTCTTTTCATTCTCCATTCTAAAATGTTGTCGCTTTCAAGTTTATTAGGATTAATTAAGATAAAATAAATTAAAATCATGTGGTTACCGAAATTCGCTACAATACAATCAAAAAACTAAAATGTAATGCAAAACGTAATAAAATGTAGAACACGAACAAGAACTATGAATGTTAATGAAGTAGATGTTCAAAATGTTCACCGCGAACATCTTGGCAACATCCTAATCTCAAATAAAAACTGTCTTCTAACATTATTTAACATAACAGGTGTGATCGACCTAATCGCAAGCGTTATTCGTTTTTTTAAGTCATTTAAATCAGAAGGTTTAGTTTTGTACACATGGCTCTTCACATATCTCCATAAAAAGAAATCTAATAATGTTAGATCAGGTGATCGCGCTGGCCATTCAATCGATCCTCGCCTCCCTATCCACCGATTGGGAAATATTGTATCGAGGTACTGCCGGACATTAAGTTGGTAATGTGGTTGGAATGACATCATTTTGAAGTAGTGCCAAATAATTGTTGCCATTCAAGTTGCCCTCAATGAAAAAGGGACCAATGATATTGTTTCCTACAATCCCTGCCCAAACATTAACCTTTTGAGGGTATTGAGTGTGTTCTTCTCTCATCCAGTGAGGATTTTCCGTGGCCCAGTAGCGTCAATTTTGCCGATTAGCATGACCGTTAAGTGAAAAAGTACACTCATCAGAAAACATAACATCTTCTAATTGGATAATATTGTTATCCAACATGTCCATCATTTGCTTACAAAAAAAAGTTCTCCTATCAAAATCGTCTTCCATGAGCTCCTGAGTAGGTATCATCTTATAGGGATGCAATTTATTTTCTTTTAATATGTTTACTATCGATGTATGGCTAGCATTGAATGTAGTGGATGCCTGTCTACTCGATGTATGTGGAATTTCCTGAAACTCAAGCAACACATCTAATTTGAGTTCATCACTCAGTGCATTGGCAGCTGCTTTTTTTATCTGCCGTACATGACCAAACTCGCGAAACTGCTTCTCTATTTTACTTATTGTTCCTTGAGATATAGGCGGTAAATTAGGAAATTTCTCATGAAATAGGCGAGTTACTTCCTGTTGTGTTCGGGTGTTATCTCCGTAACCAATCATTTGTAAAACTGTTATTTTATGCATTTCCGTTAATCTAACCATTTTTCAGAATTGAATTGAACGAACTTTTTACTTAAATTAAAATACTGACAACTTAAATAAAACAATTTACTAATGTGTGTTAAAATAACGTTGCCACGGAAATTCTTTAAAGTTTTTTAATTGTTACCATCTAAAAACTACATTGCTATGGTTTTTGTTCGCTTTCTCATTATCAAGACCTAAACGGGAAATAAGTTTTGAGTATATTTTAGCGAATTTCGGTAACCACATGATTTTAATTTATTTTATCTTAATTAATCTTAATAAACTTGAAAGCGACAACATTTTTGAATGGAGAATGAAAAGACCTTTCAAACGATATATCACAAGCCTATACTTCCTATTGTAAAAATTGGGGGTTGTACCTGTCATTCTAAGGGGGTTGAAGGTAGGGGTTGCATTTTCACGTTAAAGAATGTCTATTCTATTAATTGAGGTTTTTTTCCTGGTTTTTCCCTCATAATTTACTATGGAATCACTAACAGGAGAATTTTACTGTCATCATGGCATGTATTTGTCTTTTTAAAGACGAATTACATGTTATGATCTTTTCTGACGGATATTCTCAAGTTAAAGTTGATTTCATGTAATCGAATGAACTATCTTATAAGTAAAGTCGTCCCAGGAACGCAACTCAACAATATTGACAATATCATTTTAAAGTCGTCTACTTTAAAATGTGTAAGGTATGTCTGAATTGTCAATATAGATGAGTCAGATAAAATTAAATTATTAGAAGAATTTTTCACTAAGTAACAAAAAAACAAAATTTGTTTAATTTACTAATGTTTGTATTTTGAGAACGATTTCCGAAGTGGAAATTGAAACGTCAATAAACGTATTTTAACCTTAAAAAAAAAAGAATGTCAAGTTATAATTTAAATTTGACGTGTTTCGGGATTTTTTATAAATATGTACAGTAACCTAAATAATGAATTTATTCCATTTGGCTTTTACACACTGTATATTCGTCGGGGAGTTCGTTTTTGTAGTAAGAAAAAGAAATTTGTGTTTAGGATGTCTGACTAATACGTACCTATGGATTTTTAGATGCATGCTTTTATATCTTGTATCTAGCATTAAACATAGATTGTTATAGTATTTTTTTCTAGATTAAATATATTCGATACTCCGTTGTGATTTTCACAAAAGTTCCATGCACATTTCGGTGAATCTTAGAGCCTAAAGACCGATGAATAATGAAAGTTTCTCGCCGACGTTCCAAGTTAATAACTGTAGAAAAAAATGTTTAACTAATTGAACCGGATTTTAATTATAACTTTTTCGTTACTTTCCCGCCAGTGAAATTAATTTTCTACCCTTTAAAGCCGTTCCAAAAGTTTTCCGACGGATTTCAGGTTGTAAATAGCTACCAGTTTAATATCTTTATCTTCGAATTGCTTTACTTACAAAAATGAAAGTAATTAATACAAGCAAAATGAATGCTTAGGGCTAAAGAGGTCTTTAAAATCAGATAGCGTTCTACAAACCGTAACAATGAGTGGAATGGACGGACCATCTGGAATCAATAGAAGTTTTCCGAATTTAATTTTTGAATTGATTGGGGCGAAAACGAATTTGGAAATTATTTAAATCGGCGGAAAATAATGATGATTTTGCGATTACAGTCCCTACGGATGTTTCCAAAGGGGAGAAGCACCCCTCTTCTGTTTTATCGACTAATATAAAAAAGCTCGTAATTTTTAAAATAAAAAACTGTAATTTAAACACAATTTTTGTTGTTGATGGATTCCACTTATATTGCTCAAAGTGTTGCTGTCGGTTAATTTTGAGGTGCCCTCTGTTACGCATGACAATCGAGAATTATAAAAAATGTATTTCTAACTCTTGGAGATCTGGTTTTATCATGACTGTTCTTCTGGTATTTTTCAGCGAAATTTATTCGCAACGCAGAAAAAGTTAATGTTTCTCGTAACCTCTGGTATGTTTTGTCACACTCTGAAGGCCTTTGGGTTCTATTTGGTCATTGTATATGAAACTTAATAGAACTTGTCTGGATAATGGACACAGATGTGACCAAGAAAGACCTAAAACGAGTTGATCAACGGGGAAACTTGTCCCACCCACCACAGAACTCGAGGAACTCTATTATATAATGTTTCAAGGTCAGTGAATACCATATAAGCATTTGTTTCTTTATTTGTATATTTTTCCACTGCCTTATAATGAAAATTGCATCTGCTTTTGCATAAATCCAAACTGATTTTCTGACTTCCGGTTTCTTTACATATCCGTCTATCAAGCTTTTTTTTATTCTCTAATCTGATACAGGTAACATGATATAATGGGTTATTCTAAGTTGGTCTTGCTAATGTTTCTCCATTTTTCTCGAACTTCTGTCAGTTTTGCATATCCTTGTAGTGAAACATAGTGATCTGCCTCTGGTTTTTTTTACGTTCCATTCCACCTTGTATTGTGAGTTTCTCAATGCCATTTTTTCAAAAGGCCTGTCCAAAATAGGCTATTGGTTGCTGTTATGTGTCTGTAATATTTTCTTGATGTTCAGTTATTCTAGTATTGTCAAATTTGTTTTGCGGGCTGTCCAAGACATTATCAGCATTCGTTCCCAGCAGAACATATCTAATGCATCTACGCTCTTTTTATTGATTTCCTTGCGAGTACAACTTTTCCGATGCATATAGTAGAAGATAACTGGAAATAATAGGCATCTCATCATTCTGATTTTAGTCCCTACACTGATTTCATATAAAGAACAAGACATACTAATGGACACATGAGAAGAGCAGATTTTACATGGTGGATATAAAATATTTCTGATTTAAACACAAGAAAGCCCTGGAAAGAGCAAAAGAAGCAGACCCCAAAGATTATGGAGGGATGAAGCGGACGAGGCCATGGAAAAAAACACTGGAGGCGTTGGCTGAAAGGAAAAAGACGGCTTTCATGGTTTCAGATTTTTTTCAGCTTAACCATCCCCCAGTGTTAGTTATCATAGACCCCAGGTACACTAGGAGGCTTACAACTCTGTTTTTACTTATTTGTTTAGTTGGATTTGGTTGTTATTCACTCTATTTATTACCATCGTCCTTGTCGTTCGTTTTGAGACCTGTCTCTTTGCTGATGCTATTTCCAATAATTTCATTGCCAAGTTGGCGAGAATGGTTATATTATCTGAATATTGTAAATTAAACATTGTTTTCTCGCCTATGTTAACAACGTCGTTCTATACATTAGTGGCCTTCCACATAATCCAATCCCCATATATGTTTAATAGGATTGGACTCAATATATGGCCTTGCTTTAGCCCCTTACTGACGTGAAAACTTTTATTTATTTCTCCATTTACTCAAATTAATTGAAGTTGTTCTTATATAGATTCATGATCAATTAAATCAGATAGTATGACTCTTCCATTTCGATGAAAATCTGCGACAACTTCTTGCAACTATCCAAATCGAAGGCCTATCTACGGAAGGAAAGTGTATCAATATCTCCCATATTTTATGGCGTTACTAAGTAGTTTTATAGCACTGTAGTTTGTATTTTGCGAAAATTATATTTGTCTCGTACACTGGAGCTGAGGTACCACTTCTCCATTCTTTGGTCTTTGACCAACTTTTGATCATAATTATATTAAACAAACCTATAATCCAACTTGCACTGTCTCTCCAAACGCTGGCCACACCTCCCTAAACATTTGATCTGGTTCAACTTATTAAACCTTGAACGAGTTTAGACCACTAGACTTTGATCGTCAGGTCTCCGAAAAGGCTACTTAAAATACTAAAAAGTACAAATTGCATCTATTAGGGTTTATCAGGTATGCTAGTGCTATTATTACGTATGCGTGGCTTAAAGGAGTATATAAATAGAGCTTACATGCCGGTTACAGGAATGTAGTTACATTTATGCTATGTTATTGTATGATGGCCACCAGCTTCATTACACATCGAAAATTGTGGGATGTTTCTTGAGGAGGCAGTTAGGAAATAAACTATTGTTGTTAACGTATAGGAAAGAACTACTAATGTTGTAAAAAGTTATTTACATTATTTACTATTTTCATACTCTTAGACTTCCAGGATTTAAAGATCTTATTGTAATTTTTTTCACCTGTATATGTGCTAAGGTATGTAATATGTAAGGATGTTGCTTATAGTTCGACGCTTATTCAAAATAAAAATGTAGCGAAATTTAACATTAGCGAAAACTTTTAAAGAATTAAAAGCGGAAATAGTATGAAAGGTTTTTTAATTGGCTAAACCGTTTTATTCCATCCAACGCTGTGACGATAATATTTAATATTTTAACAGATACGATGAAACCTGAAAGCGCAGGCAGATTACTTTGACGGTTGTCGTTGTACTGACAGCAATGTTTTGAAAACTGCGACGCGAGCTTTTTTGTACTGCCCTTTTTGGATAAAGTGAATTAACAACTTTAATTTGTATAATGTTTGCTTGAAAGCCTGAAAGGCAGAGACTTAAAACGTATTCTCCGCGGTGTTTTATCATTTATTTTGTTATAAGAGCAGTTTAACTGTTTCAGAATAAAGTTGATGTTGAAAATAATTTAGCTTTTTGTTTCTGCATTACAAAGCCCAGTAAAATCTTCGCCTACTTTTTAGTTTTTTAAAGATGCCAAAAAATTTCTAAAAAAATACGTTGATGTGATGTTGAAGTGAGCTGTTGATCTAAAAAAAAATCGAAAGATCAAAACTAATGAACGCAATTAACACTTTCGCTGCCCACAACGTTCCTGATCGTCCTCACAGTTCTTTCCCCCAAGCCCATGACGGTTTGTAACGTCATTGAAAATTTGATGAGGATGAGAAGAGGTCTGATGGTTGAGTTGGGTTGATCGAATAACAAATGCGATAGTTTTACACCGAATGAAAAAGAGCACAGAAATAACAAAAACAATAAAAATTCGAATTTTACAATATTTCGACAATGTCATGAGACATCCAGAGAGGTATAACCTTTTACACGGGGTAATACAGGGCAAGATACAGCAGAAGAAGAGGCCCAGGCCGAAAACGAACATCCTAACCAAGAATTCTCCGAGAGTGGTATCAAGAGATATCCACTAATCTGTTTCGAGTTGCCGTAAACAAAGTTATTATTGCCAATGTGATCGCCAACGCTTGATATTCGGACAGGGTATTAAAAGAAGTTCATTACGACTATATTTTTTAAGTACTATGTTTGTGAAGGTAATGTTACAAGGAATTAACCAAGCAAGGACCTAGAATCGCAGAAAGCTCTACAATAAAATCTCGCTTGCAACTGAATAGAAGACAATATGTATATGAATTTTTCTGTGTAGCTAATACACATTCATTGCCAGTACAAAAACAATAAGCGAAAAACAAATATAAAATATATTGTGGAGTCTATCAAACCAAAGATACTTAATGTTTTATCGAGGCTACGATTGTTTTTAAATCCTTGTTAACCTGATTATCCCCTACCCAGCTATACAAAATGTATGCCTCACAAGCTACAGTCAAAAAGTGTTTGATTAATATTCATTGGCTTTCGTATCAAATTTCAATATATTGACATGCTGGCGCTGCTAATTTACTGCTAAAACGAATTATTTCAGCTTGTTTACAACCAATAGAGTTCAATATTGTTCCGAATAATTAACTCAAAAAATGTTTTTGTGACAAAATTTCTCAAATATAAGGAATTAAAAAACGGTGTAGAAATGATAAAAAGGTTTAAATTAATGGTTTGTAAATATACTTAAGCGTTTTTTGTTTATTACAGAAATAAAGAATTATATATATATATATATATATATATATATATATATATATATATATATATATATATATATATATATATATATATATATATTTTGGGGTTGCAGTCATTAATAGGGCAGGAAAGTGAAACTCTTTGTTCTTTATCTAGCTTTCGCAAAATTTATTTGCTTCTTCAGGATATGCTAAAATATGGTATCAGTAAATACAATGAAATTAAAATTAAATAGCATTGTATAAAACTAGTATAAAAACTTACAACATGAGGTTAATCCATTAAATTTTCAAATTTACAAAACATTAAAACTTAACTTATTAAAATTATCTAGTTATGTAAGTACAATATTTTAATTTTATTTAATTTTGTACAAATTCATTATGACATTGATTATGTTGATGTTTGATTTATGTTAAAAAGACACTCGTTTCTGTTTATTACATTTTTTGTTGTTGATAACTAGCTCTTGATTGTTATTATGGTTACGTACAAAGTGGCACCAAATATGAATATTTAAATTTTTTGAAATTATAGTATTTATGGTCAGAAAATCTAATATTATAGAAAATTATAGTATTAATTTTCGTAAGACAGAATGTAATTAAGTATAGATATTGCTTAGTTTATCAATATCAGTTTTTTTATTAACGCATTGATATTTATTTATGCATACCATTTCTAAGAATTCTCTTTTATTTAATTGGTTTTCACGTCTTAATATATTAGTTTCATTGAAATTAAATGCATGATTTTTATTAATTGCATGATCTATTAATGCACACGTATTTTTATTATTTCTAAGGTCACTTTTATGTGATGTTAGTCTGCCTATTAGATTTCTAGATGTGTGTCCGATGTATGACTTATCACAATTTTCGCATGGTATTATATAAACTACATTTGAGCTTTCCATAACGCTAATAGGTGATTTAGTTTTTGTATACAATGATGCTAACGTTTTAACATTTTTAGTTGCAATTTTAATATCAGAATAGTTAGCAAAGACTTTAGTTAGTTTGGGTGTTAATGTTGTTATGTAAGGTAGTGATGTGAAAGTAAATTGAGATTGCACGATTTGTTGATTTGGTTCTCTTGTTTGATTCATGTCAATAAAAATTTGTTAATTATTTTAATTGGGTATGAATTCTCTAATAAAATGTCTTTAAGTTCTAATAACACTTTGTTGATGTTATTGATGTGTGATAATTTGACTATTCTGTTTTTTAAAGCCAATATCAAATTTATTTTCATATGAGGTGGATGTTGTGAATGATAATTAATAAATCTGTTACTAAATAACGTGTCAGTCAATAATACCTAACTAGTTTATATATATATATATATATATATATATATATATATATATATATATATATATATATATATATATATATATATATATATATATTATGTGTGTGTGTGTGTAAAACACTTCTGGTATATTTACTTAAAAATTAAATTTAAAAATCCAAAGAATCAAGTTTAAAAAGTTTTCGGATTAATAAATCCATCTTCAGCGAACGTTGTAGTAAAATAACCTAAAAACCAAACAGTGGTTCGGGTTAAATGGATTAAATGATATTTAAAATTATTAAATTATCTGGCAATACTTAGATTACCTACAGGGAACGTAAGTCCCTACTCGAAATAGTTTTTTAAATCCGAAGTGTAGGAAAGTTAAATGCCAACTAGTTTATAATTTAACAGATTGTCAGATTGATGCCAGATAATTTTACAATTTTAAGTATGGTTTAATCCATTTAAACCCAACCAGTGTTTGGGTATAACCTAGTAGTAAATGGGTGTGAGGGAAAGATTAAGGAAAAGGAATCCTGGAAGAAGAAAATGCTCATGGGTAAATCTATGGCTATAATATACATGGATACACATTCACTACTAAGACTAGCACAAGATCAATTTGCCGTAATTAGGGCCAACCATCAATAATGGAGAGGGCACGAAAATTTCAAATGGACCGTTTGTCCTAGATATCTGGATTTCTAAGTAAGTCTATTATCAGTGTCGGAGCTACGTTTGTTACTTGAGTTCTAAAAATATCTTTTCCGTTGTCGTTGATGACGAAATATCCTGCAGTTGCAAACAATTAAAACTCTGTACGATAGATACACTCTAGATATTAGTTTCACTTTTAAAAAGCATATGAATTCAACCAATTTCATAACTATGGAAGGAGATGAAAAATCAGAATAAGAATAAACAAAGGCAGAACAGCTACACGAGCTATGTTCAATGAAAATGAACAATCATAAGAAAAAAAAGATACATGTCAACAGAAGTATAGTTCAAAGCTTGAACGATGTATCACCAATTAAAGTATGAGAATGAACAGAAATAATGATTCTGTATAGATTCAAATTATGTTATTAGCTGTGACTTATAGCAAGGTAAGTAATTCACCCTTAATCATTGAACAGAAAAATCTATAAAACTATAAATAATTTGCTACAATGTTAATTTCTAAATACACTAACCATCTTAGGTGAATTACCTCGCGAACTTGAACTTTAAATATTTACATCATTCTATCGCACGTAGTGTTTTTTATATTTATCTATAAATGATGAAACTATTGAGTAGAAGGAAAGGTAGAAGGCCGAAGACCAAGAGGAGGATCTCCAACACGATGAGCATACCAAATGGAGACTCTGGTGGGAAAATCCCTACATGAAACCGTCCCTATGGCCCAGGATCGCACCCAATGGAGACAGCAAGATAATAATATTTAGAGTATCACCACGCTCTGACAAGGGCTCAAGGAATTAGGAGGAGGATAAATTACGATGTTACTAGATATGAAGATCCTTGTAGTGTTATAATTAGAGTGTTGCTCCACAACGTTAGCGTGGGTCAGTAGTATATGTTTACAAATATGTTTCAATGTATCAATAAAATGATATAATGATTTTAAATACAATTTATTATGAGTTCAATTTCTAAGGGCCAAAAGGCACCTCATCCTATCAACAAATTGGGTTAATACATAGCTCTCCTGCATGTTAATGAAATGTATATTTAATGAAAAACAGTCAGAAGAAAAAAAAGAAACATGTCTATACAAGTTTAGTTATAAACTTTGCACCCCTTCTTCTTCTTGATGTGCCTATCCGTTACGAATGTTGGCGATCATCATCTTACCTGCAGCAGCGCGGAAAAGCTGCACAGATGTTGTATTGTTGTAACTTTCGAGATTTGATGGTGGTCAGTACCTCTCCGTTCTTATTCATTCTTCTGAGTACCTCCTCATTTGTGACTCGGTCGGTCCACGGGATCTTAAGCATTCTCCGATATAGCCACATCTCAAATGCTTCCAGTTTTCTGCACATATCTTCGTTCAAGGTCCACGATTCAACACCATAAAAAAGGACAGATAAGACGTAGCATCGCAGCATTCTTACTTTTGTATCAAGAGAGAGGTTGTGACTCTTGAAGAAGGCCCCCATCTGATTAAAGGTGGATCTAGCTTTTCCGATGCGTGCTCTAATCTCCTGGTTGTTGGTCCATTCTTCATTTATTATGGTGCCGAGGTAGTTGTAGTGCGTCACTCTTTCTACAGGGGACTGGTTGACGTAGAGTTGACCTTCTGTTATTCTTTTCTTGCTAATTATCATAAGCTTTGTCTTCTTAACGTTTAAATTGAGTTCATATTGTTGACTGTAATACGTGATTTTATTCATAAGAACTTGTAGGTCTTGCAAGTTGTCCGCAAATACTATGGTGTCATCTGTATATCTGATGTTGTTAAGCCGGTAACCATTTAGTAGAATACCTTTTTCAGTTTCGTGAAAATCTTCGATAAATATTCTTTCAGAGTACAGATTGAAGATTAGAGGAGACAAAATACTGCCTTGCCTCACGCATGATTTTCACATAGTCAGTGTGTTCACCTTCAACTCTGAGATTTGATGTCTGATTCCAGTAGAGACTTCTAATTATTTTCAGATCTTGGTTGTTAATTCCTGTTTCTTTTAGTATTTGCATCATCTTGGCGTGCTGTACTCGATCAAACGCAGCCCACAATTCGAAAATGTTTGTCAAGATTTAAACAATGGATCGGCAATTTAAATATGAGGATGAACAGAAAAAATGATTTGGTTAAAGATTTAAAGTGGAAATTCGAAATCGCATTTTGTGTGAATAGCAGCGATTTTTACGATTATAACGTACTAAACCCGTATTTACTTAGTTAAAAGAGAATTGACTACAATTTTAGTTAAAAATACGTTTATTTTTAAAAGTTTTGATTTCCACTTCGGAAATTTTTTTTAGAAACATGTTACGAAGTGGAAACCGAAACGTCAAAGACGCATTTTTAACTAAAAATGTGGTTCATTTCCATTTATGATAATAAATAACATAAAAATGCCACAAGAGAATAGCTTCAGAATCAGATTAGATCCGTATTTATTCTGATACTTTTATAAATTCTGATTTTTAACGAGTAAAATATAGATTCGGTCCCATACGGTTCGAAAAACTTTCAGATTTAATATTTTTGAGCATTTTCTTGTGAAAATGTGATATCTAGAGTACTCATTCGGATCCGCAGTGATTCAAATTCGTGTACGTACAAGGTTCAATCCGTTATTATTGTCAACCATTTCGTCTATTAACTAAATACTTTCTATATGCCCGTGTATTATTTACATAATAACATTTAAAAGTGCATACAAAACCTTTTATTTTATGTATGATTGTTTTATACAATTGCGACAGGTAATATAATCACATCCTTTGTTTGAGTGGCTCCGATCTCTCTACTAAATTTCAAACAAATATGTTCCGCCGAATTGGTTACTGCTAAAAATAACAATATGTGAGTATTTATGTTCTACAGGTGGCTTGAATTGTCCTTTTCGGCTATATTATAACTTATTTGTTTGCAATTGGCAGCACACAAACCTCATTTTAAATTCAAATCCTTCTAAATAAATAAATAAATGAATAGAAAAAGGTGGTCAAAATAATACCAATCATGACGAAAATAATAATAAGCAAAATTTCGACGATAGTGTGAAATAAACTAACACGTGCCTTTCTTTTATCGGGAACAGGGAATTTTAAACAATTCTCTTGCTATAAATGAATTGTTTGTTTATTAACACTCATGATATTGTTTTCGCGGTCACAGCCAATCCATTTGATTTTAGACAAAAATATGTGACCGAGTTATTAGATATAAATTGAACAATTCGCATGTGAAGCAATTTATTATTGCTGTGTTTATCATTGATCGGTGTCAGGCCTACCTCAATAATTATGTAACAAGTAATGTAGTTTAAATTACCAATAAACGTACATATTTTGTTTCGTCGATGTGTTAAATATGTCTACGAAAGAGTAAAGTAAAGAAGCACTTTCTCCACTGCTACCGCAAGACGGTCTCAATAGCTCTAGTACCAATATCACAATAGATTGAATAAAGAATAAAAAATAGAAAGAACAAAAGAATAAAAAACGGGTGTGGCAGTCCAGTGAGATTGCCACACTGAAGGCTACTGATTTGTGTATGCCCCACTGTTTAGCAGGAACTCAGATTTAATGTTATCAAACCCAGGTCCTTTACTTGATTTTATTTCTTGCAACGCCTGTGTGATTTCACAAATAAAAATTTTTGCTGAATATTCTCCATGAGTAATTATTTCTCAATGAGTCCATTTTGTTCGTTTTTTTAATAACTTTAAGTCTCTTTTTACCACGGTGGGATGTGTTCGGTCTCTTGGAGCTCTAGATAGAGATACTATGTATATATGGGAGGCAAACTTGTTAAAAGATATTTTATCCTCTAAGTCTTTAGAAACGAAACAAAGTAAAACATGAATAGAGACTGAGCAGCGGAACAAATTAAAAGAAAATTATGAAAAAAATATTAAATTCGAAAACAAAACCAAAATGAACGTTTACATGTTAACATTAGAAAGTACTTCTAATATCATGAGAAATTAATTTCTACACTTTATTTTGCTTCCATTGCGCCACCCATGGTCGACAACGACACAAAAAATCGGCAGATTTTATGATTGTCCAATTTCCAACTGATATCGTAAAAACGAAATCACAAGAGTACATCTAAAAAATATAAACACCATTTTAAAATTTGTTAAAATGGTGTAAATTAATGAGAGTAATTAGTTTGTTATTTTTGCTATGTATTATGTAACAAAACAAGGTAGTTCTAATTACCATTGTATCTTATAATATTATTGTTATATTAATGTTATACATAATGCACATATTTCTGTTACAAAAACTTGTCAAATTTAGTTACTAACCTCACTATGCCTACGTGTACACTCTGTTGATTATGACCTTTATCAAACAATTCAAAGAGGAAATAAACCATTGGATTTAGCCTTCGGTATCTCAATAATCCAGCCGGCTTTTTTAATGCATCGATTTTAGTCTCAGAATGGGCTCATTTGAAAGTTAATATGCGTGGTTACCATCACCATAGATTGTTATTTATTTTTCGATTGTCGACACCTACGTAGTGCCCCTAGGTACGGTGGGCGGATAATGTTATGACTGTTGACAAATCTCTTTTCGAAGTTTTTACGGCAGTCAGTTTTGCCCTTGAGTAAACTTCAGTCACGGTCGAGTTGATTGTTGAGCTTAGAATCGTGGTAGCTTGGCTGCGAGTTTTACGTTGTAGGTAATATTAAAAAAAAAGAATACCATTTAGCAAATATCATATATTAAAGAAAATTACTTAATTTTGTTTAAGTTTATCATTCTTTGTAGAAATTAATGACAACAGTGAGAATACGGATCTACAATAATATATAAAAAATTGAACGTAATTTAAAAAATGTCACACTTTAGAGAGCCGGACGACTTCAAAAGTAAAATTCTGGTTCAAAATGAAGTTAAATAAATGAATTGAAAGAAACACACAAAGCCTGTCTCCAAAGATGGATATTTATAGCTAAACAGAAGACTTTTTAAAGAAGTAGCAGAACTAACATTAAACTGTATATATGTAGTTGTTATCTTGCCCAGTATTTTCTCTAAGTCCATTCAAAGTCGAGTTCCCAATTAAAAACGATTTAAAACACATGCTGAGACTATATCAGCTCTTCAACCATTACTCGATGAGCGCAAGCAAGCAATAGAAATGAACCCAGCGTAATGAGACTTGCACACCCTTAAAATGACTTTCGGCTATACATTTTATTGGAGTGATGGGGATTGATTCGTTTAACTCAGGAACCACTCCATCCATCCCAGGTCGCAGGCTATCTTATCTGACTTATCGTCGATTTGCTGTTGTTTGCCCGGGCGCCGAGTCCCGCTCTGGGCTTGATCCAGTTCGACATTCGGCGCTCTAGTGCGTGGGCCCCTCCTTCCCGTTTTTTTGTTAGTAGTATTTTTGTTGGTTGCTTAGGCCGCTTTTTGTTTTTTTTTATGTGTGTATCTAAAATGATATACCAATTAGTTTACGCGTGATACCATGAAATATTCATGGTGGTTTCTTCTGATAGAGCTACAATCTTACACTAACGTTTGCTGTTTAGGTCTTCTGTGCTTCCGTCTGTGGATCACACCATACTATAACAACTCTCGCAGGATCTGGTTTGAGTGGTCTTCTAGTTCAGCGAATTTTACTCTTTTTCTTTTATCGCCTCCAGTACTCTTTCTTGCTTCAAATCTCTAAACAGGAAGCCTTAGGCTACGTATCTCGGCACTTTTACGGCTTTTGTGATGTAAAATGAAAAATGGGAAAGGAGTAAATTGGCTCTTAAAAACCCTTAAAAAAATTACTGAAAGAACCCAGCATCTAGGAAAAATTAAAATCAAAGCTTAATAAGAATTTTGCAAAAATAGTTGCATACACTACTAGCGGCATAGAAGAACAGTGAAATGAAATGAAGACATCTATTACCATACTTTCGCATGAAAATCTTAAATCAAAAAAAGAGAAGAAGCAAGAATAGATGACAAATAAATATTGCAAATTGTAGAAGAGCGAAGGAAATTAAAAGGTAGAAATGTCAATGAGTACAAAAAGTTACATAGGAATATACTACGGGAAATAAAAAGAACAAAAGAAGCATGGCTGATGAAAATATATGTATAGCAACGAAATAAAAACTCATATAAAAAGCCAAAAGCTATTTTAACGATCTTAGGAAGATTCTTTGCAACTTATCTTTAAGCATTTTTTACCGTTAGATGCATTTGAAATGTGATGCTACCGACGTAGGTTAATGGTCTCTATCTGCACCACACAACTAAAATAACTATTATCCAGATGCTAGAAAAGACAAAGAAATTATGAACATCGTAGAGAACAGAAAACTGGCTTACTTTTTAAAAAACAGAAAAGAAGTATTTTAAGAATAATAGTGTTATGACTGAGAAAATTGAGCAACTGCTTTCAATGCTGATAAAATAAATGTATCCGGAATGACATCTATTTTCCGTTAGGAGAAGAATCAGAGGGGCTAAAGAGCATACATGACTTTATATAAGCAACAATATATTTCCCTATATGTGAAAGTAAATAGTATTCAAGTAAATAATGCAGACCTGTATTTTCTGAAAACCCTCAGATTTAGAGTGTGACTACAATAGTGTTATAAAAAAGACTCATCGGTTGTATAAAAGTCGCAACAAAAATTTCATACATCGAGAACTATCCTACAGCATCAGACATATAGAAAATTAAATTTCCGAATCATTTCTGACGTCAACTGCATAAAATATAATCAGCAAAGTGCTGTCCAAGCTTTTTAAACTAAATTGTAATAAAAATATAACTCGGCATCCATTAGTTTCTCCGTTTTTCTCGTTGGTAAGTCGAGTTTCCAAGGCGAAATATAAAATGAACGAATGATAGTAGGAAAAGTTTTCGTCGGACCTCGATATGACGTAATAGAGTCTCAAAAGATCCTGAGCTTTCAGTATACAGGAAATGAATACATTTAAGTTTAACGAACAAACTTAATTCAACAAAATGGCATCACCGATGAAACCGAGTAGCTCCAACGCATTAGATTCCATGCAAATGAAATGGAATGCAGTGCAAACATGCCCGTTGGAATTAAATCGTATAAAATGTGGACTCCTAAAAGATCGTGCAAGCTAATGGAGTGCTTTTAGAGCAAACTTGCAATTTAATTAAAAAAATTAAAATACTCATTTGTAAATACTAAGAACGACTTACTAGTAATGTTCATAGGAGACTTCATTGTTCAGGTTAAGAAAGTGTCAACAGATATTAACTTTATCAACTTCAGCTGAAAACAAAATAGCCATGATATATTAAGTACATGACATTAGGACCAAAACCGCTTTTACATACGTTATTCAGGCCTTCTTTGCACAAGTTGTTTATCAACGAGTGTTTAAATAGGAGCGTTGAAATGAAGTAGATGTGTGTCCTATCATATTTTCACAAGTCAGCTTTTTAACACGCTACACTTTTTTATCGAGTGTGTATTTATTTTATTCGCCCGCTGGGCGTTGGACGTTAAATGCAATGTGTCGTATGGAATTTATTGTATTCAAACAAGAGGTAAACAAGACTGACGCTATGTGTTCGGTCCCTCCACACATATTTTTATTTTTGTATTAAGCAGGTTTTATTATTTTCATTTTATATTTAATTCTTTAACTAACGTATGTGTATGTCTTATATACGTAAACTAATATGGTCCTGTAGATACCACCCTTGTACATCCTTGTACATCCTGTAGATACACTCAGTATAACTGCTAAACGAGAAACACTCCAGTTTGTGTAAACATCCACCCCCAGTGTAAACAGACGCGGTAGAACCAGTCCAGTGCACTGGAAAGAAGAAGAAGCATTCATTGATCGTCACAGGTAGCTTAATTTAATTTCATACACACAGAATATTGAAATCAATTGATAAATTTACTTTTAACTTTTTCATCATAAAAAGTAATCAACACCTATAAATATGTTGTAAAATGTAAACCAAGACCCGCCAAAAAACTAACAAAACAAGAAATATCGGTACGCCAAAAAAAAACGAAGACGACAATGGTAAAAGAAAAGGACATGAATAGACAAGAAAAAATAAAAAATAACAAGGAAAAGAGGTCTATAGTCTTACTAAGATTCTCCACTCATGTGAAAATATTTTAAAACGGTATTTATAGGCAACGACAAAACTAAGATAATTATCTCAAAAAGAAATAATATTATTCTTTGCGTGCTATATCAGATTGTATAATTTTACGAGCAGTATGTATAAAAAAAAATTATATAATTAGATACATCCTGCACCGCTAAACTTCATCTTTAGGATAACTGTTTAAATGGTGTATTGCTAGAGTTTATGGCATATGATCTACAGTCGACCTGCTGTGCAGCCTCATTAAATATCTTCTATCGTTTTATACGCTGCATTATATGGACTGCAGGCTTGCTACTTGCGACTATTGCCATTATTACCACTCCGTGCCCTCTGATATCTGTGAGATTTTTAGTGTATCTCTACCGTCTTATGTCTATTACGTTTAACTTCTTTCCGTTTCGCTTTACAACGTGTACTTAAATAAATTTAATTAGTCTTAGTTCGTACCGTTGATTAAAATATGATTTTATAGTCCAAGGATATACTAATTAGTATATTTTTTGATGGTAATTGATAGTTTCATTTGTTCTGTGTTACAATTTTTCAGCAATTATCCATACGCACTATTGTGAGCTAATTCGCCAGTTTTGTCGACGAACTTCCAATAAACTCTTGACGAACTTTCGTCGCGATCTTCACGAACGTTCGACGAACCCCACAAAGCGGAAAATATAACATATTTTCGTTCTAACGTAAATCGCTTAAACATTTTGTGGCTCTGCAATTCTTTTTTATTATAGTATCGCTTTGATTTAGCAACAAAAACCTTTATGAAG